>NC_063197.1:20582781-20600281 GCF_017589495.1 Alosa alosa | reverse complement strand
TGATAATTTCATCAGGAGCGGTTAACTTGAAGAAGCCACTGTAAATGCATAGCAGAAGGCTGCAGTGCTTTTCGAATACAAGCGGAACCTCCTGTCAACTGTTGTAACTGGCAAAAATCGTGATTTTTCTTTACTTTTTTCAGATAAAGTATAGTCAGCGATGTAACAATAAACGCCTCTTTTCAAAGCTGGCTAACTGGCAGGCTAGCTTGACTGGCAAACACAAGACACCAGGCTAACGTCAGCTAACGTTAGACCTAGCTCACTGGAGGAATCGCTTTTTCTACAGGTTTTGTCCAATCGGTTTTAAAGGCGACCATAGGGGTAAAATATTGTTTAAATATTTTACAGTGTTTTATTTCGAATGTTGTCCAATTCAATTATTATATATGTACAATAGAATTTCGCGAAATGCTTTATATTATTCTCTTACCAGCTGCCATCAAGAACTTCCTCTACAGCATCCGCCATTGCTGTGTTGACGTCCACAATAGAATTGCCGTAAACATTACCATTCTGTCGCGCCTGTTAAATGCATCAGTAAAATGACACTTGTTGCCAAATGTGAACTGCCAAAACTCCATTAACCGGCTAACGTTAGTTTTGATTAATAAACAACACAAACGAACATGCTTATACAGAATGTTAAGAATACAAAATAGGCCTACTGTTGTGTACTGGCCTATAAATGTTTCCTTTTCCCCATGATAAAAATGTGTGAAACATTGGCACTCTGCAGACTAATTCTTTAGTGGGCTACACAAAATTGAGTTGCAAATGAATGGCTTCCACTTTAATACATTTATTGCCCTTACTTAAAAATATTCATTTTACAAATGAAATATCCATATACAATACACTATGAAAGCATGGAAAAGGGAAACTATATGAGAAAAACTGTAACAGGTTACAAATCTCAGTCCCAATTCCAACATGGCAACAAAGCGCAACATGCATAAGCTACAGAAGATGAAAAAGCTGCTGAAAAGAAAACATCTTATGCATCATCATTCCATAGATGTACATAACACTTGCATTCCACAAAATATCTGTGTGGAACAGTTGTTATCCTTGTTATCTATTTTATTTATTTTATTTTAACTTCATATGACATTTACATTACACAATAAACATTACCATTTGTCTCATTCCCAAAATTGCCTTCAAGGACATGGCATGCTTTGAAATGTAGTTATAAAGCTCATAAATAATCTTTTCTTGTTTTAGAAAAAATAACATGCATTTAATTCAGAGATGAATCTAAAGCAAACATGGATTCCGACTGGTTTGTCTGGTTTCTTTGGGGATTCAAACCTGCTTGAGCCTTAATTTGTATATGCAACTCTCATCCCCCTTCTTCCAAGAAAAAAATGGGGGTTATACAAGACGTTTCAATTACATCACAGGCAACACAATACTCCTCACATGCATGGGAATATCCTCCTTTATTTGGCTTCAGAAGTGTTCAGAACGTGACCCCAAAGGCCTAAATCAATAAAAATGACTGCGAGGTTCCAGTACAATGGAAAACTGCACTCTGGCCACTGCTATTCAAGAGAATGAGTATTATGATGGCAATGGTAAATTAGTGTGAAGAGAAACAGCTTGCAAAAATGGCAGTGGTGTTAATAGTACTTGAACGTGGCTGAATGTAAAATACAAGAATGTTAATGACTAAGCATTAAAAAAAAAAAAAAAACATTCATAGTATTAAACCCCACTTAAGATCATAATACTAATAGGGGTTCGGATTCTAAATGTATACTGTAAATATAAACCTTTTAAAAGAAGCCCTTAGTCTTCAGTCTTGAGTAGCTACATGTTATTGGAACTAAATCCCTTAAATGAGAGCAGAGGAGCTCCTCCTGGCATTTTCAAACACGACCACTGGTCCCTTCATAAGTAAGATGAAGCTCAGCATATCTACACTTTATGTCCTAATTTCACATAAGGCTTTTGTGTTCAAGTGAATTAACCATTAGGATGCCACAGTGTACCCAAAGTGCAAAGCCAAAGAGATCCATGATGCAACTAGGTAACTGACTAGGCCCAACTGCATCTTGAGAGAATGGTGTGCATTAATACTAAGCTCTATTTCTCAAGAGGTAGTTTACAAAAATGAATGTAGAGAAGATAGATGTGAAAATCCCATTGGTGCTGATAGCCATAACAGTGAAAACAAGAGGATAGGTGATCTGACTAAGTTTGCAGTGTTGGACAGTGATATACATGGTTACACAAGTTACACATACATTACACTACTTTAAACAATCTTCTCTTTTTTATTATTGGTGTTGGGTGCAGAAATCAGCATTCCAGTTTAAGGTTAATGATCCTTTAGAACTCTGAAAGTTACAAGTGCCTATAACAAATAAATTAAGCTACTCTTTTTTTTCCAATGGGGACGCATAAAAAGTTAGGAGTATTTAGGTGAAACAAAACAATTTGGGTTTGAAGGATGCAAAGAAAGGGGGAAAAGAGATGTCAACATTTGAACCTGTCGCCAAGACAGTTTATCTTTCTTCATTTCGCGCATACACCATTCATAGGTTGACCGGTGCTAGAGTAGTATTACAGCAGAATAATCTTGACATTTATTTATAAAGAGAATTCTCACACATGCTGTACAGAATATAAAAAGAAAGAAAAAAGCAACACAAAAAAACAAAACAAAAAAAAACAACCCCCGACCAAAAACAAACCAAAGTATAGTCCAAATCTCTGAACTTCACGTTTAGTCCCATTGTCCATAATCTTATTTATTCCAGCATTACATCAAACACGCTGACAACTGACTTAATTACATTAACATGTCTTGACTAAAGTTTCAAACCTGCATTTCCCATACAGTGATGATGCATATCGACTCTTAGGATATGAAGGAATTTGGACAGAACGCAGAAACGCACAATTTTAACAAGACTAACATTATGGTAACAAATGAACAGTCTGTTGCAATGCTACACAGTTTTCCTCTGATAATGTAGAATGACACTGACTGTAACGATTTTAGTGTCTATAGAAAGGAAACCAAAAAAAAAAAACCTCCAACAATATGTTGGATGTTACCAGTCAGGGATGTATCCAATTAAAAGTAGCATAGCATGGCCCAGCATTGTCTGAGAACTTAAATATACTCAATTAAGTTGAGCTAATGTACGTAATGTCACATGTTATGAGGAGGAAGCGCAAAGGAGAGAGAGAGAGAGAGAGAGAGAGAGAGAGAGAGAGAGAGAGAGAGAGAGAGAGAGAGAGAGAGAGAGAGAGAGAGAGAGAGAGAGAGAGAGAGAGAGATGGGCATTACAGCGTAGGGGGTTTCAGGCCATACTTCCTGGCAACCTCGGTTTGGGCGTAAGCAGCGTCACAGAGTGAGTACAGGTGGGCCATCTCCATCTCAGACTTGGCCAAATTGATGGCCTTGTTGAACATGTCGATGGCTTTGTCTAGATTGCCTCTGTGGAGAAAATATACATACATGTTATAGTGTATGTCTTTACTTTAAATGTTGAAATAATAAAGTCCCCCATGAGGTGAAGACAGTTCAAATCTGAGTTGTTTACAATGTAATGAGACGATTAGATTGTACTTTAAACAAACTCTACAGGAATTCATTTTTCACAAATCTCTGAACATTCAAGGATTTCCCACAGTTGCGGGTTGCAATTTTGGGTAACACTTTACTTGAAGGTATCTACATAAGAGTACATTCAGATACATTAGATGACACTGTAACCCAATTTTGCAATGAAGGGATTGCTTAAAAACAGAGGACATACCTTTGGACTTCAATAGTTCCCATGGTTTCGTAAGCGAAGTCACATTTGTTGTCGATCTCTATGGCCTTACTGATGAGCTCCAGCCCCATGTCCACATCCTGTTTCCACTGCAGCTGCAAAAGTCTGTAGTCCAGAGACACAAGCAGGCACAAATACAGCCAGAATGAAAAACTACAACATTTCACTTGACATTTCGCTTTCTTCCCCACATCAGCTGACAAGAACACACGGCAAGAAAAGTCTGCCAAGGTAAGTGACGCATGTCCCTAGACTTCACACAAAACATACTCTGTGACTATGACTCACCCTTTGTGAACGTATGTGGTAGCGTTGTCCGGCTCCAAGTCGATGCACTTGTCGTACATTTCATCGGCCTTGCCAAACTGCTGCTGGTCAGTCAAGGCCTATCAATGACAGGAACAGCACGACTGTCAGGTTAAGCTGCCGGTAAATGTTAACGTGGTGCGTTTTTTTTCCAAAGGGCTTTGCGTAAAACTGTGAGAAGGAGCACACCTGAGCGTACAAAGCGTAACCTTCGGCACACTTGGGGAACCGCCGGATGACATCCTCAAAGCCATCCATGGCCGTCTGTACCTGGGCTGGGTTATTCCCGGTGTACGCTTGCCTGTACTGGAGCACAGAACCGCAGACAGGTCAGCACCACTGAGGGTTAATGTAATGGAGCACACATGAACCTATTGTTCATTTTTTATGTTTAAGTGTTTATGTTAGGCTTTTTGCCTTTATTTGGACAGGACAGTGAAGACAGACAGGAAGTGAGTGGGAGATAGATGGGGTGGGATCGAGACATGACCGCAGGTCGGACTCGAACCTGGGTCCCCGTGGTTGCTCAGACCCGTTCAGGTACAGGCGCTGTAGCATGCTGCGCCACAGCCCCACATGAACCTATTGATTAAAATGCTTTAGATTCATTTTAGAATACATGATTCAAAGTGTTCTTTCACAAAGTTGTTTGTGACAAGCTGTTTTGTAGGGATCTAAACCTGTAGAATGACGTTATCAATTCATACCAGTTTTGCAAAACATAGAGAGTGAGAAAATAAAGCAGTTGGTCAGTTTGGGACACAGATTGTTGTAGGACACACAAAAGTGTGAAATCGCGGCTAGTAGTGACGGAGTGTTTGTAGGGAGGGACCCCCTGGACTGCTTACCAGGGCGAAGCACTTCTGGGCCTGAGCGAGGGCCGAATCCGGACGGAGCTGGATGCACTCGTCAAAGTCGCCCACGGCCTCCTCCACCTGGTCCAGCAGGATCTTCAGCTGAGAGGGGGCAGCAACACGATATCTCAGTTAACACTTAGTCATTAGGGAGTGGAGCACTGCGGAGCGGATAGTTTCACGCAAACTGATGTAGGCCATTGTCTCATTTAAAGTTTATTGTATCCACCAGACATATAACCACAGTAGCCAGTGGTCTCATTTACAGTTGACTGTATACACCACAGATATTGAGTTGCGGTTGATTGGCAACAGGCAACACCATTCTAAGATCACAACTCTGTACTGCATGGAGCCACTGTAAGTCATAAACTAGGATCAGCCATGGCCTTGTTTATGGCATACTATAGATATGCAAAATTCTGAAACACTGTGAACAGACAGGAGGACAGTTTTGTTTCCTGAGCACGGGAAAGAAAGTTATTTAAATATTTATTTCAATGTGATGGAAATGACAGATTGCAGTTTGGGAAAGATTTGTGTAAGATTTTGTCTAGATTGATGCATTTCCTAAACATTGCAATGCATTTCTCAAAAAAGAAATGCATTGCAATTACCTATGTGATGCCAACTTCCTAAACTATGTGATACATGTCATGGTGGGTGTGATCCAGACCCAAAGACCCTTTAACAGTCGAGTCGTTGTGAGTGGACGGCGTCTTAACCTACCTGTCCCCGATGGTGGTAGACATCTGCGTTGCGTGTATCGATGTCTGCGGCCAGGTTGAAGTCTTGCGTGGAGAGCTGGGGCTGCTGCTGCTGCATGTACATGCTGCCGCGCTTGATCAGCGCGTTAGCCCGCAGCTGGAAACCGAAAGAGAAAGAGGCCGACAAGATGAGATCTTTAACAACCACACGGCATTCCAGTCTGTGATAAGATCACTATGTGAATCAGCAGTTTCAGGTGATATCTGGGTTTACTACTGAAACTGATGAACTGCTGATCAGTTATGTAATGAACAGCTTCTGTGTCTTGCTCTAAGCCGCCGTTTTCTTTGTATATCTACTGTGCAAATGGTCATTTGTTAAGGACCCTACTGATCTTGCCTATCCAGACACACAGAGGCACTTCTGACCAATACAACATAGAACCAAAGTATTCTGTCTAGATGAAATCTTTAACATGAAAGCCAAGTTTAAGAAATTCGCAAGATTAATATACAAATATAATTAATTAAATTCAAAATATCCCATTAGATGATGTTGTGAAGTCTTTATGAAATTACAGAGGCACTGTAGACACATGGCTAGAATACCCATCTGACAAATGCCATGTCTGCTAGCCCCATCAGCAGCATGTCTGTGTTGTTGGATGAAAGTGATGACGCACAACACTGCACTAGCCTGCCAACATTCACCCTCTAAATGAACACACTCCCAAATTTGGGTCACAGCCTGATGCAACCAGTCCAGATATTCACGACTGAGCTTAGTTTATACCACACACCACCACACCAAAACAGCACGAACCCTGTGGCCTCCACTACCCACTAGCACTCACCTTGACGTTGGCGTTCTGCATGTTGATGACCTTGTCGAGGTCGGGCTGGGCGGCCGTGGCGTTGCCGATGAGCAGGTAGAAGGTGGCGCGGAGCAACAGGGCCTCTGCGGTGTAGCGGCCCCCAGACTCCACCTCTTTGGTGCACTCGCTGATGATCTTATCGTAGTTCTCCTCCTCCATGTACTGCTTGGCCTTCAGGTAACCTGAGCTGAGGGGGCGACAGCAAGCAGCACAGAACAGTCTTATTACCACGACTCTCGGAACATCAGGACCAGCCTTTACATATCATCCTTTCCCATCATCCTCCTCTTTTAGCGGTCTTTTAGTTACAGCAATGCTTATAATCAATGATACCCGGCAAGAATTACACTTACAAATATTATAGGCAAGTCAGATCCACACGGTCGGTCTAAGTACATTAAATGCAATACATTGTTTAAGGCCAATGTCACTCCTGGGAGTGATGAATGAATAAGAGCTCTGACCTCTCGGTGACCTCGGCAGCCTCGCCCTCTTTGTCCTTATCTTCATCCTTTTTCTCTCCCTTCTGCAGGGGCTGGGAGATGATGTCATCCGTGAAGGAGCTGAAGTAGGACTTGATGAACTGAGGAGAGGGCATCAGAGGCTCCCGATTCTACACACACAGAGAAAGATAGAGAGCAGGGGTCACATCAACGGGCAAATCTGCCAATTATTAAGACCATTAAGTGCCACTAAGGATGTTTTTGTTTTTTACTTTAAAGTAACACTTCCAAAATAATTTTGATGGTACATCAACTCTTAATACAGCAAATGGCAGTCCTGCGATCACCTAAGCGGGCTCACATCCCCTGCAATAGCACTATGTAACTCAATTGATGTGCATTGTTCAGTATAAGTATATATACTCTTTTGATCCTGTGAGGGAAATTTAGTCTCTGCATTTATCCCAATCCGTGAATTATTGAAACACACTCAGCACACAGTGTACACACAGTGAGGTGAAGCACACACTAACCCCGGCGCTGTGAGCTGCCTGCAACAACAGTGGCGCTCGGGGAGCAGTGAGGGGTTAGGTGCCGGTTAGGCTCACTTCAGCAGTGCCTACTAGTCGGGGTTCGAACCGGCAACCCTCCGGTTACAAGTCCGAAGCGCTAACCAGTAGGCCATGGCTGCCCAAGTAGGCCTACAGTACAAACGATGACAATAAATGTCTGATTGTGAAAAGCTGCCGATTCCTCAGTTTAAGTTATAGTTATAGTTTGTCCTAGTAGACCTGAGGGGTATTTCACAAAGGCAGAATTAAAAAATTCAAGATGCGTGATAAAGCGAGGCTTGACATAGCATTGTCTGTTCATTACAGCTCAACACGTTTCATTAACACCATTCCAGGATGAGTAGGAGTGGCTATGTCAAGCCAGGTGTAAGTAATTCTGGATATGTGCGCATTGTTGTTTTTTCTCCAAACGTTAGAATGAAATGAAAATAAAAAACGCTGAAAATAATGTCATTCAAAGAACCGCTTTTGATCAACTAATAATGAAGTAACTGAAGCTTTTCTTTTTTGAATGGGGAAACATGGCTATTTCTATAAAATAGGGAGGGTACGCGTGGTGGACCATCTGAATGCAAATTTATGTATGCACCCACGTGAGAGTGCTTTCCTTATCTCGATACGCGATGTTGTTAAGAAAGCGCTTGCCACTGCAAAGATACACATAGTATGATTATATATATATATATATATATATATATATATATATATATATATATATATATATATATATATATATATTGCCCTCCATTTCCAATCACCTACTACAGTAGGCTATTCATCAAACATCTATACAAAAGAAGCAAACAATGACTATGTTAATTATAAGGCTACCACAACCATATGGTATTAGGCAGACAATCTGTTGTGTTTTGAGAGTAAAAATAGTATATAAATGAAATAAAGCTCTTAACAAATTCATATGGAGATCTGATTTGAATGACAACTGGCTGAACCAATAAGACAACATAATCAACATTATAATTAAGCCTGGCTGTTAGCCTGGTCGGGACCAAATCGGCATGGTAACTTAAATCGCCATGGTAACTTACGTGCCATATCTTTTGTGAAACTAAGTCAAGGCTAAAATCAGCCAGGATAACCAAAAATCCCAGATTAATCCCTTATCTAGGTTTTGTGAAATACCCCTCTGGGATTCTGTCTAAGTTCTCTCTTACGTTACTGTTGAACAAGGCATGCAATGCTGTGAGGTTGGGTTGAATTGGTCTTTTTAAGTAATCAGCACCAAGCATGGGACTCAATCTCCAGTCACAACAAAGGCACAATCGCGATGTATTTACAATAGTGGTAACAGACAGGCTTCTCAACTGTAGGAGGACCCCCGAAAGCAATCCTTCCTTAGTGCCTCTTTAAGCAATCGCCCTAAGTTTCAATTTAGCCACAAACAACTTTAAAAATGCACGGGTGACAAATCCACAAACAAAATGCATTACCACCACTTGAAAGCCTGAAAGTTTGGCTTACACATAAGTGGTTTGTGTTTGTGTTCAAGTACACATTTTGCTCTAGCCGAGATGGTCCATTTAGCTTAATGCACAGATCTTCACAAAGAAAACAATGCAATACTATACATAATGTGATCAGCTTTTACCAGAAGGTTGTCTTTCCATCCTTCGATTTCTGAGAGCCGTGTATAAAATATAAGCTGAGCAACGCCCTCACCTTGTACTTCTCTTTGGCCTTCTCTTTTCCCAGCTGCTTCAGCACCTTGTCTGCTAACAGCATGCTCTGCTGGTTCTGGAAGGCCTCAAGGATACACACAGCAGTAACATCTGGCCAGCAAAGGAGGAGAAAAGTCTTGCGTTATATTTAGAAATATGTTACACTTTAATATGTTCTTAAGTAAGGCTGCTCAATTACCGGTAATCAATTTTCAATAAAAATCGCAATCACAATTTGAGCTAATGCAATTAGTTCATCGCAAAGGCTGAAATTAATTTGGCAGCTTGTAACTTTGTTCCAATGGTTACTCTTGTTGCATCCATCATTTTTATATGAATGTCGTCCTCCTTGTCTGACAGAGAGTGAAGCTCACCTAACAGGAGCGCTGTGCTTCTCATGCACTTGGCATGCTCACCAATCAGAAGTCCAACTTAAAGTGAAATTAGGAATATTGAACTGAAGCTTTACTTTCAAATAATATATCTCAATTGCTATGGCATTCGCAATACCGAGATATTTCCACCAATTTGTGCAGCCTTATTCTTAAGACTCTTTAGGTGAATTAAAAGTCTATCTTCCTTATTCAAGCATATGAGTTCTATTCATTGAGGCTCCTCTGTTCTGACAAACCTTCCAGACACTCCTTCTTGTTGTCCAGTCTCTCCAGGGCTTTGGCACGTCTGAACAGGGCCTTCACATATCTGGGATTGAGCTCCACGGCCTGTGTGCAGTCCAGGACAACTTCTGTCCATTTCATCTGCAAAATGGCATTAATATTATGCACACTTGTAAACATAAAATAAAGTGAATTGTTGCAGTTATACACTATCAAAATGTTTTCCCATAAAATAATGTTAATACTCTAATAGGATATTGTGTCCACCCTTGAACAATGTTAAATGTCTCATTTACTCAAAACATGCTATCTGCCAAACCCATCTGCTGTAGCAGTAGCAGTAAGTTTAGTCACTGTTCTCACCTGCTGCTCAAAGGCAGCGGCTCTGTTCTGGTAGAAGGTGGACAGGTCGGTCTTCTGCTCTTTGGGGCACAGGCCGATGGCCTCCGTGTAGCATGCGATGGCCTGCTCATACTTCCCGGCCTTGAAATATTTATTGCCCTTGTTCTTGGCAGCCTGGGCTCGGTCCAGGGGACTCTGTATGGGAGGGAGGGAGGACACAGATAAGCATTAACAGGAGAACATGGCACTGGGATATACCCACCAATGCAGAAGCATCCCTGATATGCAGGGTCTGCTCCACCAATCTGTTCTGACTGATGAAATTTATAATGAGTGTGGAAGGCTTTCATGTTTTAATACTGAAATATGTCCACTTGTACAGCCAAAACAAACCCAAACAATGATAAAAGATCTGAACCAGCATCTGAAATTTTGGTACCTAAAAAAGAGGAACTATGGGTGACGTTAATGACAGTTTTGGCACCTTGTGATTGTGTCAGCTGCAGAAAATCATGATAGTAGCAACCAAAGAAATAATTGTGTTACAATTAATCAGCCTATGTTCCAATGATGATGTGGGTGTTAAACAGACAGGCTGTAAAACAACAACAGAAGATGGATGGGCTCTCAATGTTATGATAAGCCTCTCTCCCTAAGGAGGATTCCAGGGGCCTGGTATGACCTGATGAGTGTCAATTACCGCAGGTCTGACGGCAATCTGTAAACAGGCGACTGGGGATTAGTGGCACTGAGACAGTAAGCTGACCACGGCCAGAGGTCTAGCCTGGGAATGTACACTGACTAAACAGCGTCTGTGGTCATAATCTTCACTTCCCTCTGTGCTCAGACAGCCTCCAAAGTCCATGGCTTTGTTAATGTCAAGGTCATTACATTGGGAAGAGCGCACAAATTTGATTTATTCTGCATTACCCCTTGCTACCTCAGCCCCCTTAGAGCATGGGCAATTACTTGTGTGCTATGGCCACTTCTAACATCACAGTAAACTGGTCAGACAAAGCGTAGAAAACAACAGGCTATTTGAGTCCTGGCAACTTCCACCTGCAAGAAACGTTTGCTCGCCAGAGATCATCAGCATGGCAACAAGCAATTAACACAGCATAAAAAAACAAATCAAATATTAAATATTTTGTGCAAATCATGGTCAATTCTGTTTACTACACCAACCCCAGTAAGTTAGGTATTTTAATACGAGGTAAAGAAATGAACAAAACATTATTTGACCCTATAAAAAATGGCATTAGACAGAGCAGAAAATAGTTTCCATTTGTACCACATAGGCTACTGATTGTTTCAGCTGTCATGTGGCTGATTACCAGACAATTTCTGTTTAAACATAAATCAACGTTACCCGTTAACGTTACGGTTACTGTTAAATCACGGCAATTAAAACAAGAGGGAAAGTAAACCCGACCTTTAGACTCCAGATGAACACGCGGAATCGTAGTTGATATATGACAAATTAACGTTACCACATGTTTTATGGTAATGTTATAAAACGCTGTATAACGTTGCACCTTCTCGTCCAAAATGACATGACGCATTAACATGTATATTAAATCAGAGGAAATACTTTGAGGCGAATACATCTGTAGGGAAGATGACAGCTACGTTGTCAAAAGACTAGCTGGCTGCTAATGTATATCCACGCCATTGGTAGCTAGGAGCAAATGATTAGCTATGGTTGTGTAATTCCACATGCAACCTAGCAAGCTAACAAATCATGTAGCATACCGCTTAACACTCGCAACACGTGTTTCTACAGAATTGGTTGAACTCAATTAAATAATCAAGGTAGTCAGTCAGCTGGTCTGTAAGGTTTAGTTACTTATGAGGATGGGCAACACACAAATTGAACAAGCCATTGGCACTAGCACCAGAAACTGCTAGCAGCCAAATAATATGGCTTACTTTTTGCTTACATCTAGCTAGCTAGGTAGCTAACTGCCAAACCACCCCGCCCCCGTGTGTCACTAAATGAAAGTAAAACCACTGCACATTACACTTTCCTATAACTAAAGAAATTGAAGCAATGGCTAAGACGATTTCAGTGCATAACAGCGACGGTTTAGGTAATGCATGTCAATTAAGTTCTGGGTAGCATTCGGGAGTCATTAGAACACCTGGCAACCTACCCTACCTAGTTAGCATAGCCAGTTTGTTAGCTAGCAGCCAAGCACTATGTCAGTGTGGTGTCCTTGACTTTTCCAATATCCTATTTAACACACCATGCTGACCGTACAGAGTATTGAATTACTTTCAAGTCTTGCAATGAATAAGTGGAACCTGCTGATTTTAAGAAAGAATCGGCAAGTGTCTAACCATATTCTCGTGTTCTGCATTGGGCGCGCTGCGTTGGCCCTGAACAGGGCTAGCGCTGCCTTCTGGGGCTTTCCTCTCCCCATCCCCTTCTTTGCCGTCCTTCTCCTTCGTGCGACTGCGGTTCCAGAGGTAAACAGCACCAACTCCAAGAACTATTGGTGTACCCACTAAAAGTGCCAGCTGCCAGCGGGGGAGACCACTCCCGGACTGCGGCTCTACAGGCTTTGAAGCGGCCATCATCCACCACGCAACGGGCACTGGACAGCGAGCACAAATCACCAGCGCACCTCCTCTGCCGACTCGGAAATCGGCGAGGTCAAAGCCAAACCAATGGAATGATGGGATACTGGCGGATAGGAGAAACTGCAACCGGTTCGAGAACCTCAAGGTTTCCTGAACACCTTGACTATCAAAATAATTACCCAAAAAGGCTACGTTGTCCTTTATAAACCAAATGGTCTAGCCTACTTGGACTAAAAAAATGCAGTAGTCGGCCAAGTGTGCAAATCAAACACAATTGCCGAGACGAGGCATGTCTGGTATGTCTTTTGGCAGAATTTACACGTTTTGAAGGCAGGAGAATAAAAGCTCAACAGTTTATGAGACAGGCTACTCAAGCCTATAATGTAGAAAACGTCTGCTTTTCGACAACAGTCTGATCCTTTTACGAAAAGTGCAATGGCTCCATCTAGTGGCAGTAATATTTGTTTCATTACAATCACATGCACGCCATATCAGTTAATTGGAGTAGCCGAAGCAAAGTCCTTTTAGGCAAGTCCCTCCACTCAGCGGCCATATTGCAACGCTTTTTGGGTACTCATCGGGCTTCCTATTCGGCAGAAATGCGCGTGCGCAAGGCTCCACGACACCAACCGTGCTTCAGCGGCGAGTTCACAACACATGATTGGCACGATGACTGCACAACACAGCACATAATTGCCTCAAATACACATGTTGACGTTTTGGTAAGGAAGGGGTGGGATATGTGTAGACAACGGCCATATTGGCGTTACAAACTAACCCCATGCATTTCTATGGATGATTTTTTGAGTGCTGTGTCTCCTCATTAGAAAGTCTCAGACCTCTTCTTGTATAGCTGCCGAGCCAAACAGAGAAATCGGGGGAGAAGGGCCTAGGACTAACCCGATGGTCACTCTTGCTGAACGCCAGAGAGCCAGAGATATGTGTGGAGATAGGAGAAACATGCAGAAAGACAGCCATAACGGTAACACTCCACTGATTTGGGATTTATGTCAGAGTGGCCAGACCTAAACACCTATCAGACCTTGTACAATGGTGAAGTGTTGACCGCACCACTGTGGGGGAGTTTCACAGCGGAGGGTCCTGACTGAGACTATCAGGGTTCAAGTAACCTAGCAGCAAATTACTTTTGAATGTAACAATGTAACATTAATTATTGTGTTGTCAAAGCATGTATAAATCACAATTATAATACTATTTATATGTTATATGCAATATTTCATGTTTATTATATGTTAATATAAACATGTAGTATAAATATATCACATGTATATAAATATCATATTTTTTGTATTACATATAAGTAAATTAGGCTACATTTGCTGCCGCTAGGGTGCGTCTAGATTTCTAGGTTAGGGTTCCTCCAAGCCAAGTATTCAAGTTCAAGCACTCAGGACATCGGACGAAGCTGAAGGTTCACCTATCAATACGACAATGACCCTAAGCACACAGGAGTGGCTTAGGAACAATTCTATGAATGTCCTGTTGACAAATATTTACAGCGCCCGACTTGAACTGAATATCTTTGGAGAGACCTGAAAAGGGCTATTGGTAAAAGGCTACTTGAAAGCAAAAGCAACTAAACAAGCTCACCGTGTCATGTGATGCCATGGTGTTTACTGTTGCATGGTTTCGATCTCTCTTGAGTCACATTATTGTGTGTAGTCTATGTGTGACTCTGATGGCAGTGATGAAGGACGTGCACTTGGGTTCAGGCAGCCGCTCAATCCAAGTGCCCTCAGGCAAACTGTCTCCAAACGCAACAACAAGCTGACATGAACGGTATGGAAATACAGGCAACAGAGCTTTCACACATTTCTGGCTCCTGTTTTGAACATGTGTATTTTGCTGCCTGTATATCCCCAGCATTAGGCTACTCAATTTCAGATCCCTGGAGATGTTTTGTTGTCATAAAGCCATAGCTAGTGAAGAGCATAGCCTATTGAAATAAATGTTCTCTTGGATTGAAAGTGCAACCTATCACACTGGCATCACATGATAGTGTCGGGAAATAAATAATGAAGTTTGACGAGTAGGTCAGGATGTTCTCGCTAGGCAGAACTCATGAGACATCATTTGACACATCCATTCATTGCAGACCACACAGCAGGATTTTTGGATAGGTCCTCCGATCAATTGTAGCTTCAAGCTTGTACACGCGACACAATCAATCACAGCTGGTGGCGCTTACAGTAACCATAGATGACAGGGCTGAAACTGATGTCCAAACTTTGTAAAGATAATTCCAGGCTAGCTGAATAGACACATGTTCCTCAAGTAGGCCTACAGCTACCACCATCTACATAGGCTATATAAAATTTTGAAAGAACTCTACGAGAACATTTGGATGGCCATTATACATCAAGATTCTATTTGTCAATCACAGACGTCCTTTTCTCTAGATGTGACTGTGATCACAGATAGTTCAAATGTGATGGTTCTGTCACTGATGGTTCAGTGATTCCAATCTAAAGGTTATCTGCAGCAGTCACAAACTATGAGTGAATCTATATAACCTTTTTGTGAATTGTGTCATCATAGTTGAGTTGGTCCTGTTAAAGCCTTTTGGATTAGAATGTTTCAAACAGTGTCAAGCGTGGGGCAAGGTTCAGTTTGTCTTTAAGTAAGGAGTCACTTTAATTTCTCATCAGGGGCTCTTATACAGTAGTCAGTGCTACTACTGTTGCACGAAGCTGTGTTGTTTATACTTATGCATATTATATCTCTCTCTCTCTCTCTCTCTCTCTCTCACACACACACATTATAATGCTATGAGATCTAATCATCATGTGTTTATTGAGGGGAAATTAACTGAGCATTAAGCTTTTTACAGCAATGCCCTGAGTTTAAAAACAAAGTCAAACAAAAATAAGCACACTTATTTGAATTAATAATGATAAATAATAATAATAATAATTAATTTTCATAATTATTTATTCACTTATATGTAATACAAAAAATATGATATTTAAATGTGATATATTTATATTACATGTTTTAAAATATGATAAACATGAAATATTGCATATAACATATAAATAGTATTATTATTGTGATTTATACATGCTTTGACAACACAATAATTCTTGTATCATGTATTTGTACTGTGAACTGTGATCTAAACTATATGCAGTCTCAATATCGTGTCAATTTAATAATCACATTTATTTGCTAAATGATAGATGCAATAATACATTGAAATACAAGTGTTGGGTAGCAAAACAAAACATGTTCACATAGTATAAATGAATAGTAATTAGTGTTGCTGGTTGTGTTCACAAATACCTTTGAACTTACATGCTTATGTGTGGGGGGTTGGGGGCTTTTACCTCTAGCAGGTAAAAAGGTTAGGGAGTCAATAGTCTGTCTACCCGAGCAAGACCCCAACTGGCAGGCTGAACAATCTCTGCTTGATCTGTTTGCAGATCTTGACCTGTAGACTAATACAGCTGGTTAAGTGGTAAAGGTCGGTTTCTTGGGGAGCACATATTGACAATTGAATGAATGATGAATGATGTACTTGTAGCGCAGTTGCCTATCTGCTAAATAAACCAATGATAAAGAAATCATCTGCTAAATAAACAAATGCTGCAATGGGCAATTGATAGCTCGGGTTTGTCTTGGTGGAGAAGAAAGACCTTGCAGGAAGTTTTGGGCATAGTAGTAAATAATACTAGTCAAAATATCAGCTTGGAAAAGTCTGGGAATTTTTATCTGGGAAAGTGCAACCCTGCCTCAGATAACTGGTTGAGCAACTGCCAGGGCAAAAAGAATACATGTAAATTAGATTAAAGCAGAGGTCTTTGTTTTTCAGGTCAAGGACCCATTGACTGATAGACATATGGTGGAGGGACCTCCTACATATCATGCAGATTGTTTTTCTCATAAAACTGAACCAACAATAATGTGTAGGGGTGGCCTATAGTGCTAGGTAAGTGTTTTGTGTATACATGTAAACTCTGATACTGACAGATTCATAGGACACATTTTACTTTTTTGTATTTATTTTTAACAATAAAATTTGGCTTAAATAATTTGGCAGACCACCTCCCTGCGAGTCACAGAGCCCCCTGTGATTGATCTCTGGTATAGAGAAACTCTCTTGATACCAGATCTCTGGTACAGAGGAACAGGGGCGCCAAGTCACCAACCAATGTCTCAGTCAATGTCTTAGCCACCAAATGAAAAGGACAGCCATCATCACGTCACACAAGGTGCTACTTTCCCGAGTAGTTTCCTGAGAAAGCAGTCTGTATTTTTAGGGCTGTGTGTGTGTTTGTGTGTGCGTGTGTGTGTGTGTGTGCGCGTGTGTGTGCGCGCATGCGTGTGTGTGTATTCGCTGGCTGTATTCGAAGGCTGCTGAAGTCTGATGACCAACTGAAGCAGGACAGTAGACAGGGCTGCAGGGGTGCGACAGTATGGCCCAGATTTGGACTTTGTGAAGGGCCCTTCATATCCCAAATGGGGTCAGTCTGTTATAAGCTCTGTGCCAGTAGAAGGGGGTTAACCACAATGTCAGTTCCCCAAATGGTTTGTTTGTGCTCCGTACACTACATGCATGTACATATTTTAGGATATGGGGTATACGTATAGCATGCTACGTAAGTCATATGTATAAAAGCAGAGCATAAAAGTCTGGTTTGCTGTGTAATGACTGTGTTGAAATCAACACAATCAGTAGTGATGGGCTTCCAGAGGCGAGAATTATGA
>NC_063197.1:20560281-20577781 GCF_017589495.1 Alosa alosa | reverse complement strand
ACATCAGGCTGGAATTGAACCTGTGTCCTCGTGGTGCACTGGGCCCGAGACAATACTGCTGCATCAGGGCTCTCACTAAAACTGTTAGCAGCTTCAGAGCAAGCCTGTCTGCTATCGTAAGCCACTTATCCCTTCATAATCAATGCATAGAAAGAATGAAGGATGGATGAATGAAAAGTGAAAAGAAAAGAGTGCACAACCCCTTACTGTGAATCCCTCAACACATCTTCCTGGCTCTGAAAGAGCAGCACGGGACAAAACTGGGAACTTGCATCCAGGTGCCTTGAGTGACTCCATTACATGACTGACACATGTTGAAATCAGCCCATGACTAAGGGGAGACATTCACCTTTTGGCCCTTCATGGCTGTAAAATGGCTTTTGTGTATTGACACTGTTGCCTCATTTGTCTCAGTATTGACAGACACAACACAATCTCACTCCCAACTTGTCAAATTGACAGAATTTGCTCCTTATGTTTGTGACATAGGAAATCTGAGCTATCATATGCCGTGCAACACTGGATCACTGCAGTTCCAAGGAAAAAATACTCAGCCATGGCCTTGAGTGCATAACTCCTGATATGTTGTATCATCTGAAAAACACCTCACATGTTCACAAGATTAACAACTACATCTTCACTGGAGGGGGTCATATAATATTCTCATCTTATACCCCACTCTCTTATCTCTCTCTACCTCTGTCTGTCTCTTTCTTTCTTTCTTTCTTTCTTTCTTTCTTTCTTTCTTTCTTTCTTTCTTTCCTCTTCTTTCTCTCTCGTCACCTCAGTCACAGTTGGATGCTATGCACCTAAACCGAATCCATGCAGCCGCAATGGCTCCTGCCCCCGCGCACATGAAGGGCCGAGAGGACAAGGAGTTCCGGTCGCATCCTCGCGCTCGCCGCGTCTCCTCTGACGAGAACAGTCGCAAGAGCAACATCCCTGAGCAACATCCCATCACCCCCATCCCCGAGCTCGCAGAATCCTTTGAGAGGAGACTACGGTTCCGCAACCAGAAAGTCATGTCATTGGTGAGTATCAGCGACCATACATTACAGATCATCTCAACATTATTGAGGATTACATACACTGAGGGTTTGTTTTACTCCTTTTACAGTAGGCCTTACTCTTCTAGATTAATTGTGTAGATTTTGTGGTTGCAGGGTGACGCAGATAATGTATGTCTTCTTTGCCATGAGGAAAAACGCAATGGTCAAGTCCAAGAATTGCACTGCTCACATCGATTCCACAAAGAGGTAAGAGACTCAGGTGTTTTGTGCATGGGGATAGACATGTTGTCAACAAGGAATGCATGTCAGGTCTGTGACTCTCCTAAATTCTTTATATGTTAACTTGGCCAATGAATTCTGATGATTCTGACGAAATGGGTCATTGCATGAAATAGGGACTCTGAGACAGTGGACCACTTTCCTACTTGGATTCTCTCTCTACACCGGTGCATGTTTTTTTTTATTTTACAAAAAAAAGATTTGTTTATATGTCTGTTGAAAACGTTTTGACATTCTTCATTATGATTGGCTGGCCCTGAAGCCTGGAAGGAAACCGGAGCAGGTGCGTCCCCGCAGTGGAAGCTCAGCAGCCACCTGTGAGCGGAGGAAGTGTGGGGACGAGAACAGGAAGTCGGGAGAGGCGGCTATCTCCACGGAGCAGGAAGACTACCACCATGTCCCCCGCCGGCAGCTCTCCCTACGGCGCCAACGCTAGCAGTGCCAACACAAAGCTACTGTTTAACATCAGCAGCAGACACCCCTGGGTCTTTTTTCAGTAATTTTGAAGTGTGTCTTGTTGGGTCATAGTACAGGATTGGCATCAGAGTGTTTCCATGGTTTCATACCCCACAAAAGAAGAGAAACTAGCCCAACAATTCCTATTTATTTATATATATATTTTTTAAGGGTATGGGTGTTGGAAACTGATGTGAAAATTCCACTAGTCAACACCATTATGGCTTCAATGTCAACAAAAATCAACCATCTTCATTTTTGCATGCCTAGCACCAACACATTGTCTTGAAATTTCTGAACAGACATTTTTGTTTAAAACATTTCCAAAAATGGAAATGTTTTACAATTTGCTTTTTGAATGGCTGTTTTTGAAGCCCAATTCACAACCATTAGCCATACAGTAAGTTAATGTGCTGCTCTTTGATATTCATTCTGTAAGGTATAATGACCAGCCCACAATAATGTAAATAGTCAAATCCTCTGTTCATAATGCACCATAATGTTGATGTATATAGATGTTGACTGTATTGTTGATATTCCTCGTGGGTTGTCTATGGAAAAGGTCACAGCCTTTGTGCGAGTGACCTGTGTAGGATCTGCTGTTGGGTTACAGGGTTGTGTCTTTAATCACTGGACGAGTGGTAAGAGGTTGAAGCTAAATAGGTCACCAACCCTCACTGGAAACTAGTTGGAGGCTACATGGGATCCGGCCTCTGCAACAGAAATCAATAGTAATCTTTCACCTACACGTTTCACTGAGGCAGCAGTGTGTAGAGAATGGGTGTGAAAGCATGTTGGTGGTGGATGTTCACTGCCATTGTGTTACCCCAACCCACTGGAGAGGCCTTTCTCTATATATCAGCATCAATTGTCACCCATTAATACAGAAATGTAGGCATGACAGAAAAAATGCTGTGTTTTCACTGTTTCTGTGCATATACACATCTTCTTTTTTTTTAATGTAAACAAAAACTTCAAAAACACTAGAGACCAACATATGATTGTGTACAGTGCAATAAACTAATAGATAGATTATTTTCCTCAGACTTCCATCACTGGAAGAGTTCCAGATGCTCTGTTAGGTCAACAGAGACTACAGAGATACTCCAGCATCCGTAGAGTGCTATGGATTTATTTTAGCATGTGTTAATCTTACAGTGAGCATGTCAGACAGGCAATACCTTGTTGGCATACTTTCTCTAACAGTCCGTTGTTGTGTTGCAGTGCCTCGAGCAGTGGTTTTGGAATCAGCGCACGTGTCCCATCTGCAAAGCCAAAGTGGTCATGCCTGCGCCCCTCTACTGGTCCTCTGCACGTGTCCAGTTCCCCTGATGGTGTTTCCGGTTACCCAGCATGTCCCTCTCTCCCTCTCTCTCCTCCTCCTCTGCATGCGACCCCTCCCTTCGAGCAGACTGTTGATCAGCTTGTTGTGGTGTTGAAAGAAAAGTGGAGCAAGTTCAGAGGACATCTAACAGAGCACCCTAATCTGAGAGTGTAGCAGGGCTGCATGCTTCCCTGGCTGTCCCCACTTCTGGGTCATATGTTTTCTTGAGTTTGAGTTTGTCTTTTATTTCTCCATGGTTTTGTAGGAAGCAGGGGGTATGGGGTATGAAATGTGGGGTTTTATGCCCATGAACTGTGGATGTTCCTTCCCCACATGACCGTTTTGGGGTCAGTTGTTGAGCCTAGATCTCATGTGGATCTCATGTTGGGCAATGTTAGGAGTCAGGACATCTGAGGTGTGGACAGTTCAGTGTCAGCTATGGGTATGCCACATTCTTCCTGCCCAATGACTGTATTTATAGGTAGGGCAAGATTTCATTACTTCACAACTATGAGCTGTGGTTTAATAATGAAGTGAAAAATGAAGACGCTCAGCCCACAGATTATGGTTTACACACTATCTTTCAAAAGTTCGGAGTCACTTCGATGTTTCCTTGTTTTTGAACAGATTGTTAATGCAGTATCTACAGATCCTACTTTTGTTAAGTAGTAAAACACCAGTGTCAGCATCAACAGAAGAGGTGACTTCTGGTGACCCACACTTTTGAACAACAGTCAGCCATGGTCAACTAGCCTGGGAATACCCATACAAACATTTGGCAAATTTGGGATTTTCTCTGCAGGTCCGTCTGGCCAAGAGGCTATTGAAGCCCATTTCCAATGTGCCTAAAAGACGGGCACGCAAATACAATTCTTAATCCGGCATGGACGTGTATTTCTTTGGAATGAGTAAACAACTGCACTTAAAACCTTCATTTACAAGATTGCTACACTTCTGAAACGATTTGGTAGGAGTTTAAAGTACAAATTTCAGTTTAATTTCATTGCTACTGCTAGTTATGCCCCTGCTGGAAGTCGTAAGTCAATGAACCTTTTCCAGACCCACTCTCAGTTGTACAGTTATGAAGGTCTGGGTGTTCCCAGGCTAATGGTCAACCTAAATCTGATTCTTTTTTTTTTAAAATGCTACATCTCTGTTGTCCTTTTCCGACATGCAACTTAGTATGGCAGAGCCTTGACTAACATTGCTTGGGACCAACTTTTCTATTTGTTACTGAGTGAAACTCTACTCTGACAATGTAAATATGTGTAAATACATGTATTTCCTGTGTTAAGGAAAGCAGTAGCACTCTCTGTGTAGGTAGTATGTATCTGTATAATATTAACTTTTTTTAAATAAATATTATTATGGTAACCTGTGAAGCTCCTTTTCACAAGTGCATGAAATCACTATCTGGTACCTGTGTTCACATAGTCATGAATTTATATAATTGAATGTGGTGATGTGATGTAGACTTATTCAATTTTGTTGACAGTTTTCCCTTGCTTCTGATAGCTATGGTTTATTGTGCAATATGTGTGAGAGAACCTCACTATAAACTATCAAACATGTCATGCCAAACTGTCTGGGTTTACAATTTGGATGAAAGACTGGCAAGACTGCTCTTTGTACAGCTCTATACGTTTTTAAAGGATATCGATTTCACTGTGATATTAGCCTTTTGTTCACCTTTACTAGATCTATCCACCTTTATTTTGCAGTTGATGCCACCAAACAGATTTTTTACATTGTATTGTGATTGGGAGTACTGATATTGTATGCAATGTTGAATGATCCATTACTATATTTTCACATTATGCCTGTCCAACTCTAAAAAGTGTTTGTGTATAACCTATATATGCATAAACCTGTAAAATGTGCCAGGCTGTCTTCTCACTTTCACACCATAACTGGATATCAATGTACCTCTTCCTCTAGCTCCTCAGCGGCTGTAATATACTTTAAACTCATGTAAATACAGATATTCTAATGGTATGTTCAAAACCACATGGAATAAAGTTAAGACGGACATATGTGATGTTTGTCCATTCATTGCAAGAGAGCAACGGTGTGTCCAAAGTCTACCATCACTGGATACACTTGGTGTTGAGGAGTCTGGGCCATGATTAGCTTATTTTTCACCATTACACATCACTGACCAAATCAGCTGTTAAATTGGTTACTGGTTACATTCAAAAGTACACTGCTCATTCTCAAGTACAGTGCACATTAAAAATGCATTGCTAAAACAAATTGGAACTACACAAGGGACGTAAACTCTTTTTCAGTGCACACACACCAATTGTCACTGTTAACATTACCATTTATCTGAAAACAACCCAGAAAAGATGACACAATGGTAAAGGACATCTATCTTTAAATTGTAAAGATTTAGGACACTTACATTTCTTGATGCTTATACAGTATTGTACATTTAGGATATTTAGCAACTTAAAAAACACAAAATGTTATAAAATGTGCATTAATTGCAAACAAAACACAAAAAACAAACACAAAATACACCAAATCAAGTAAGCTTTTGAAATTAATCCTGAATGTATACAAGGCAGTCCTGATGGAGGTCTATAAAATTCTGTAAACATCAATCGACAGTCCCCTCTCTTAACACCTTTGCCTTCTTCCTCCACCTATAAAAGAGGTCATATCCCTCAACATGATTTTAGTATTTCACTCTACAGGGGTCATCGTACTCTGGTGAAGAGGTTCAAGACAGACACCGACTCCTGAAAAGAAAATATGACTGAGTTAACAATAGTATGCACTCAATACTAATGGATGAGCTCACAGCATATACACACACACACACACACACACACAACATAATTAACAGAGAGTAACAGTAACAATCCACAGAGAACCACAGGCAGATATAAAGTAATGCACAGGCTGTTATACCCATGTCCCTGGGCAGACCGTGAGGGGGTGTGGCAGTGTGTGTGTGTGTGTGTGTGAGAGGTGTACCTTGGTCGAGCGCGTTTTACTGAAGACATTCCAGAAGCGCAGGGTCTCATCTCCGGCTCCTGTGACGATGGCCTCTCCATCTGGCGACATGGCCTACACACACAGGGACAAATTTCTCATCAGGTACTGGCTCAGAGGGGATGGGTTAGACTGAAAGGTTCTCTTCTTACCAGGTAGAGGACTCGGTACGAGTGTCCAGTGAGTTTGGCCACCTGAGTAAGGGATGGGTATTTCCACACCAGGATCTGGTTTTGTGAGTATCCATGTGTGCTTACCTAATAAACAAACAATCCAGAAACAAATCAACAAACACGTGCCTTTTCCTCTTAAAAAAGGACCACAAGTGGGATGTAAAAAGGTATCAAATGGTTGCCTGTCTGCAATGAATTATGAAAGTTTCATCCACACAATCCACAAATCCATTACCATTTCAGAACTGCGAGGTCACCTAGAACTAGTGAAACTCACTGGTTCAGTAAAGCGCTCAGAGAAACAGGACTTCTCATTTTAAAACTTCACATTAACCTCAGGACCACATTAGTGGACACTAATGTCCGCATTAGCCTTGGGCTCTACGTACCAGCTCATTAGCGTGCTTGGACCAGGCCAGGTTGCAGACTTGTGAGCCTGTGTCGATGGACTGCAGGGGCTGCCCTGTAAGCGTGTTCCAGAAGCGGATGCTGCGGTCGGCCGTGCCGCCGCCCGATGCCAGCAACCCGTGCTGGTGGGGCGACCAGGCGATGGCCTTGACCGCAGCCAGATGTTCCGTGTACTGCTGCACGGGCACCACACTAGAGTGGTTCCACACCAGTAGCTGAGGAAGACGAGCGCAAGTCAGAAATCTGCAGTTAAACTTATCCTCTAAATAGAGATAGTTACATTGTCAAAAATATCAGAGCAGGCCAGTGCCACCAAATTGCCTGAATTTGGCCCAAAATCCAGCGTGTTAAAGCGGCAAAGGTGTGATTTGTTCTTCGATACGGTTATTAGCTTTGTCATGATATTTGCACCACTGTAAGTACAACGGTATACTACAAACATATTGTACCACAGCAAAACATTTGTGGCATAGTACATTTGCACTACACCATTACAAAAATGGGTAATGGAATCTACCACCAATTGTCCCCGTGTTAAAAATATTGTGTAGACACTAATATCATATCATACAGCTCGCTCTACAGGGTTCTGCAAAATGGCTGTATGACTAATACTTCTAAGGGGTTTCATTAGCTGAATTAAGTGTAATAGAGGCTGATAGAATACCCTGCCTGAAGGGCAGGATACCGAGCGAGCAGACCACAAGAATCGATTGTGGAGCAGGTGATGGCCGCTTACCTTATTGTCGTTGCCCCCGGAGGCGAGCAGCTGGTGGTCGGTGCTCCACTTGAGGCCGCAGACCTCCTGCCGGTGTCCCTGGAGCCGCCGCTCTGACTGCTGGGGGGGCGTGCGCACGTCCCGCTGCAGGATCATGCGGTCACGGCTGCCTGACGAGAGCTGGTCAGCGTTCCACGCCAAAGCACCTGCGGAGAACGAGAACCAGCAAGGACCGGAGGACCGTGAGCGAGAGGCCACTGGAGATGGGGGCATTTCTATTCAAATGACTGGTGAGGATAATTCACCAGTATTGGAGGAAAGGGCTCCAATTTAAACGATGGACAAAGAGCAAAGCAAGGCAACAATAAACGATCATGCATGAACTAAAACAAACTATTGTGTAGTATGTGGAAGCACTGAGCTGGCCCACTGGCGTTTACACCAAGGATCTAGCTCATTGTATTAAATGTACACATTAAACACATTATTTTGCCAAGTTTTTAAGTTAAGCCAACAGTTTCCTTTGAGGTCAGTTCTGAATTTGCATTTGTGACTTACCCACTCTCGCTGTGTGGCCCTCAAGCGCAAACAGTTTCTTGCCTGCAGATGCGTCCCATATTTGTACAAAGCCTTTATGTGTTCCCACTGCCACCAGATTGCCCTATGGGAGAAACACATAGTCTCAAGACAAATCACATGTATGCATGCCCATAATGCAGCCATAACGGCAAACGCATAACAGAGCCGCCTGATCTGGATATGTGTGTACTCACTCGTTCCGACCAGCCCACGGATGTGACAGAGTCGCCCTCTACTGACAGGTCACACAGACGTGTTACCTGTAGCAAACAAATCAATCACAGTGTTTAGCCTAAAAAACACAAGCACTATATCTCAAATATTTAGACAAATATTGAAGCTATGAGAAAAAAATGTTATTGACATAAATAAAAAGCAGTCATTAGTGTATTTGTAAGCCATGTGGTAGCTACCTGACTGGTGCACGCACTCCACAGATATACACAGGTCCCCAGGCCCACACTGAGCACATTTAGGGAGGACCAGTCCACTAGGTTGAGGTAGAAGTCGTCTTGTAGTTCCGGTGCATCAAGCACCTTAAAAGGAATCTTAGAGATTTTACGGGTGGGCTTTCGTGGAGACCGTAATAGCTTCTGACTGCAAAGATAACAAGACAGAAGACATATACCATGAAACTAAAACAACAGACACCATCTCACACACACACACACACACACACACACACACACACACACACACACACACACATACACAAAAGGTACAGAAGCACTGAAATCAGTGCTGTGGTTGAAATGGTTGCCTTTCTTTAGCCGCTTAGTACGGGTTCCTGTTTGTGCCTGTTTAGGACTGTAAAGCCAGTTTACCTTTTGCTGCTGACAGGTGACAGGGAGTAAGGGGACAGAGTGTTGTTGTCATCGGGGGAGGAGCGCTTGGCACTGAGAGAGTACTGTACATATACAGAAAGAGAGAGCGCGAGAGAGAGAGAGAGAGAGAGAGGACAAATATAATAAATACTTTAATGGTCTATTCAACTGTTTTGTAGAGTGCACATTGATTTTCTACTTTGTTTTCTTTGCGAGCATGACCATTAAAAACTTACAGAACAAACTGGAGAGGCCTGAAGCTGAGGCAAGGAGGGAATGACTGGCACACTCACGTTAAATAGTCGCCTCCTCTCCGGGGTAGAAGGTCGCAGGCGCTGGTCCTCGCTCTGAGGGTCCTGGACCTTCTCGATGCCTGCCCCCAGCAACTCGTTCTTCAGCAGGGCCGAGTAGGCCAGGCCGTCCGCTACAGAGCACCACAAGGAAAGACAGAGTTACCGAAACATATGAGATGTGAGGGCTCCCAGAGCAGAACAGTGAAATATCCATCCAATCTACTAGAAAGAAGTCACAAGTTACAGATGCAGGCTGTGATGATGCCAATTGGTCAGGCCTACCTTTACTGTTGTCTGTAGTGGCATCTTTTGTTTTTCTGTTCTGGCTAGGTGACCGCTCATTCTCCTGAAAACAAACCAACAAATATACCTGACTACATGCAAGAAAGATCATTTGACATTACACGTTAACAATTAAATGTAGTACTTAACTGTGTGGTTAAGCAATAGTGCTTACGTTTATTCTGTGGAAGTTGATGCTCCAGTTGGCTCCAGCTCGGGATGGGATAAATCTGTCTCCATGTTTGCTAGGGGATGATAGCGGGGAGCTTGTAGGTGTCAGGTTGCGGACCACTTCTGTTGATTTCTGTTTGAGAAAGATTAAAGGGTTTTTATACCTTGGAAATCCAGAGTTCTCACGGGAGCACAATTCGAATTTTCACTCTGGCAATGAGTAATGGCAAAGTCACTCTGGCAATGAGTAATAATGCTCATTACTTATGTCCCTTGAATCGCAGAGTATCAAATCACATCGGTGTATCTGATATAGGCGGGCCAGAGGCGAGCTAAACAGATGATGACAGTGCTGCAACGAATCAGTCAGTAAACATTTGTCATTGTGTTATCGAATTGCGTGCAGTGAAATTTTCAAATGCATGCTTGGTGCCGCCCCTCGAGTTGGGCCATTACATTAGTCATGGCCAGACCCTAATCTTTCGGATTTTGGTCTGGAATCTCCAGGCTAGGGTTTTTATGGAAAACCTGAACTTATCCATTATGACTTACATTGCACAACATATATATATAAAATGTAATTGCACAACACTTAATCAAAGGAAATGTGTGTGTGCGTGTGAAATGGCATATTGTAACACTCACAATGGGACTGCAGTTTATATTCTGTATGTTGATCTGCCGCAACAGCCGCCGCTCATAGTCCTGGTCCATTGAGGAGACTGACTGAAGACATGAAGGAAAGTATGACCAATAATCCAACATCACAATACGTCTTTCAAAATCTATCACTGTGAGAGCATGAATGTATGTGAGGAAGATCTAGGGGCATGTATTATTGTCCAGGTATTTGGATGATCAAGTGATGACCTTCAGTCGAGTCAGAGAAATCACAGTGACATATTTACCACTGGCAGTGGGTCATATTTAGGCCTCATAGTGCTATGCAACACCATACACATCACTTTCCTAGTGACAGTTCAAAGTAGGAATTCGGTTCTCAATGTTGAGAATGTGGTCTATCATGAAAGACCATAACCACCAGCAACAAACGGAATCTGGCGAAGAGTTGTATCTACAGTCCATTTACAGCCTTATGCTTCACATTTAATCGGGCTTCCTTTCCCACTTTAGAATCGATAAACAGGGCTACATTAATAGCTTGCTGCCTAGTCCCCTAAAGACCCTGTTTCACCACCTTTGTGGCCCGAGGGCAACCAGGGAGCTAACATTAAAACTCAAACATTACTGGTTAAGCCCACTGCAAAGCTATATCGACTTTCTCTAGCAGAATATCTAGAACAATTCCAATACCACTTAACTTCGAAATTACGAGATATAATTTACAGAATGCGCCGTATATAGTCACAAAACCAACATTACTTTGTAACTTAACACTCATCTGGTTATTCGCTACCTTGACATAATAGATAAATTAGCTTTCGTGATAGCTGGTTAGCTGGTAACCAGAAGAATAAAAAGACAATCACGCCTTCTTACCTTTTGTCCTGGGTAAAAATAGCTTGGAAATCCACCTGTTATTAAAACACGGAACGCTAAGGCAAGGCTGAGGTAATATTACTGATTAATTGAAGGTTTGCTTAGGTGACCAAAATGTAGCCTTCGAAGATGTTTTGGGTGAAAGTGCAAAGCATTCTGGGTATACATTAAGACCACCTACGTCACAAGATTCGAATCAAAACAAACCCGCCACGTTTGCATTATATTGTTTTTTGGGGGGGGAAAGTTCACAGCGTAGTTATGTAGCATATTGATGTCCAGCATTGCATAATTTCTGCATGACAAAATTCGTTGTAACAAAAAAGCGGGCGGCAAAAGTCTGCTTGTGCCGGTCTTGTGACATGGAATCCAGCTTTACATTATCTAACGTGTACTACCACCCAATTCATCCACATATTGCCGTTTCTCTTGTTTTTGGCACACTGACTATTATGTTTTATTTTTTATAGGCGATCAAATCGCCACAGGTAGCCTACTTTCAGGATAGCACTAGCCCACACATTTCTACTCCTCGTCAGTAGAGGCCAATATAGAGAAGAAGCACTCTGGTCATCCCTAAAATAAAGAAGCTGTGCTTGTCTCACTTGTTCTCCTGCATCAGGTCCTGTTCACGTGTGGAGTGAGTGATGATGGCACCCATTTGATAAATTTTATTATTTAGTAAGTTACAGTGATTTCACATCATGACAACCTCCCCGAAAGATTCACCCATTTGGATTATGAATGGTGTTATTTGATCGGTAGTTGTAGTAACCTTACCGGTGACTAGCTTCTGTAACCGAGCTAGTTAGCATAGCAAGAGTTTTGTAACTGCGTGACGTTTCCAGCTGTTGTAAAAGAAGGCCAAGGAAAGCATGCTTTTTTGTCGGTCTTACTTAAACAATTGGTCCAGTACACGTTCTCGGTGTTGTGTCATTATCCCAATACTAATCGAGATTTGCTTGCTAATATCAAAAGGGCTAGCAGTGGTGGAAGTGGGATCAAAAATGTTCGTGGTTTTATGGATCCCTAGATAGCTTGAGTGAACCCAGACGAAATTGATGGGAAATTAAATTTGCTCTCAGGTTTGTCGGGGTTCACCCGGACGAAAGGTTTCGTTTCATTTCGGTTAAATGATGATTGTTAGGGTGGGGTGTGCCTCGCTTAACGCTTACGGAGGTTCATCAAAGTATGTAGGCTATTTTATAATGTTTATGTTTATGGTATTTATCAGATGTTTGTGTCCAAAGACAATGATTTTACAGCTTGTAGATACATAGCATTATGCTAATATTGTTATCACTGTTAGTGTTAACTGCATTTGTTCAAGTGAATTAATAATCCATACGTGCACTTTATCAACTAATTTATTGTCCTCCTCTTTAACCTGTTAAGGAATTACATTTTACTGTCATGTTCGATGAAAAGGATGTGGCTGCCGTTGGCCAAGTACTGGTCAACTCAAAGCAAGACCTGGCCACAAGATTTCGGGCACTTTTCACATTGCGCAATCTGGGTGGACCAGAGGCCATCAAATGGATAAGTAAGGCCTTCGAGGATGAATCTGCTTTGCTGAAACATGAACTAGCTTACTGTTTGGGTCAAATGCAAGATGAACAAGCCATTCCTGTACTGGAGGTTGTTTTGAAAGACACCAGCCAAGAGCCCATGGTCAGACACGAAGCAGGTAGGCAAGCAATGCCTCTGCCACATAATATCCAAAGTACAATAATTTATAGACTGCAGCAATACATTATTGCTTAAATGTCCTACAATGCAAATCTCATCTGAATCTCATCCCTGTGTTAGGCGAGGCTTTGGGAGCTATTGGAAATCCAAAAGTGTTGGATTTACTCAAGCAATACTCAGAAGATCCTGTTATAGAGGTATGGAATTGCCTACAAATCAGATGATGCCCTCCATAATATACTTGGCATTGTCTGTCCTAACTCCAGGACATTTCTATGGACATTTCCACTGTTATGCAGGTGGCAGAGACGTGTCAGCTGGCTGTGAGGCGACTGGAGTGGCTGATGAGTGGCGGGACTGAAGAGGGGGCTGATGGGAACCCGTACAGCTCAGTGGACCCGGCACCACCGGCCCCCAAGAAGAGTGTGCCCGAGCTCAGGACGCTGCTCTTGGACGAGAGCCTGCCACTGTTTGAGCGCTACAGGGCTATGTTTGCACTGCGCAACCTGGGCACTGAAGAGGCTGTGCTAGCTCTTGGCGATGGTAAAGAGAGAGAGAGTGTGTGTTTGTGTTACAGTGTAATTATTGCATTCACATAAACCAGAAATCTGTCAAAAGTAAGCTTCACAACTTAACTTATATTTTATTATCTGTGTTAAAAAGCAAGTGCCATTTTTATTTACAATCAGGGCAACATACAAAAACAATGCTTGTGCTTTTAAAAACTTGTGCTAATATGACTCCCTCCCTACCGTTGGTCAGGTCTCCAGTGCAGTAGTGCCTTGTTCCGCCACGAGATCGGCTACGTCCTGGGTCAGATCCAGCACGAGGCCAGTATTCCCCAGCTGCGGGCGGCACTGGAGAAGGAGGATGAGAGTGCCATGGTGCGGCACGAGTGCGCTGAGGCGCTGGGCTCCATCGGCAAGGACGCCTGCCTGGAGATCCTCCAGCGCTACCGCAAGGACGAGGAGCGCGTGGTCAAGGAGAGCTGCGAAGTGGCGCTGGACATGCTTGAGTACGAGAACTCCACACAGTTCCAGTATGCCGATGGACTCTTGCGGTTGCAGGGCGTCTCATGAGGGATGACGTATTGTTGAAGACTTCTCTCTAAGAAAGAAAGACACCCCATCAGCAGTATCCAACTATAAACATTACTATTTTATTACTCACTGGTTCAAAATGTGCTCACGGAAAAAACGTATAACGAGAGTTGTTTATTATTTTATTCGCAGACTGTAATCCATTATGTTGTGGGATTGTGAAAGTTTATTATTTTTATGGGAAAATATGATGTAGGTGTCACACAAGCCAAATACATTTCCCAAAATCCTTCCTAAAATCACAATAATCTGTTCTAAAGTCTCCTGAGAAGATTTAATGCAGCCATTTGAGGGCATAAACTGAAACATAACATTTCTGTTCTGAGCATATTTTTTATCAACATTAAATAATGTTGTGTGACAAGCTGTGTTTATATCTGTGTGTGTTTTGATATGCATCCATAAAATCATGCCATTTCAATGAACAGTCTGTCCTTGTCCAGAGGGTCAACAAAGGTGATGGAGCACATGCCCCTCTGGGGTGGAGGATCAGGGTGGTTTACGCAAAGCACGAGTAATCCCCACAGCAGTGCGTCTTTCTTCTTCATTAAAGTGTGGGATTCTGAGTGGAGTCTTAGCTGCAAAGGTCTTGCCCCCCACCCCCACACCTCATGCTGATGTCAGACCTTTGCAAAACGGGTTATTTCATAATGTCCTGATCACTGTAGTGTTTACTTTGTTCAGGCATGACTTGTTATTAAGCATTGGTATAAGAATAGTTTGGCACAATTAGTGCTAGATGATACTCTTTCATGAAATGTATTTTAGTAGTCATAATGTGTTCACCAGGCAAACAAGATGCAAAAGATATAATTTTTGAGTGTTTGAAAATGTGATCATTTTAGCTGCGACGTGCGTCAGAATTTCCAACAAGGAACCAGGCTGTTCAAATCTGAACTAAGTGGTTTTGTCAAAAAATACTTATGCAAAGGGTATTTGAGTGAGGAAGGGAAATATCAAAATAAATTCACAGATTTAAATATATGCCACATTTAACATAGTTCCTAGTCAAAGGTCACATTAATAGTAATGACACACTGATAATAATAAAATAATAAAATGAACAGATGTTAAGAAGTCTCAGCTATCAACCGTCAATTCATCTGTCTATTTATCTATCTACTATTTGACTTCTTTAAAGCTACTTCCCCCTGTCCCTTTAAGGAGCAGGTGTAGTGTTCATCACTGACATGCATGATGGGTTGCATGCAGCTCTCCTGATGATTGGTACAGAGGGGTATAAGTATGAGGCTTGATCCAGAGGGAGGGAGGTGAGGAGGAAGGAAAAAAGGAAGGGAGGGTCAGTCTGTTCCTTAGCTTAAGAAAGCGGAGCTTGAGCTGAGAGAATCCCAGAGACACGCCAACGCAGAGCTCTTTCTTCACCCACAGGGTCGGTCACCATGTTGCACCCCATCATGATCGGCATTGTGACTCTGAACACGTCTATCACCATCATCTACTGGGCCTTCATTCTCATAGAGGCCTTCCACAAGAAGGTTGAGGATGAACCCAAGAAAGACAACCCTGCTTAAACGGATCGCCTGTCCCCCAACTCTGTAAATCTGTAGACTTCTGTTGTTAGAGTAGATTGTTTGTAGTGCTTCCATGATACACCTGGGCCAAAGAAAACGATTTTTACATATAACAGCTCTTCAGTCTTACATTTTTGTCAAGGGATTATGAAAGCCCCAAGAATTAATCTGCAGGTAATGTGATTGCTTTTCTTTTCAATCTATGTAGAAGCAGTATATATTTGACAGTTTGAGTGAATATAATAATACCTATTATTTGTCCTTGTCTGACCTTAGATATGACAGCATCTGGAAAGATGAAACTGTGTATGGACTAAAAAAGAGTGAAAAAAACAAAACAATTTGTTGGTACAGTGGTGCGGTCTCATCAGATTACTGAAAGTAAATCTCTCCTGGATGCTTTCCTTCCCTTAGGTCTTTTTGTCAGCATCCAGACATCGGACGAGACAACAGCTGTCACGTAACAGGAAAGAAATACATTATCAAAACCCCCTGGATCTTGGGAAGAGGTGCACAAGGAATGGGAGAGCACATGGAAAGATTACTTATCATTACCAAGCCAAGGAGGATCACCGACTAAGGTATGTCTCATTTTTAATGCAGTCTGAGCTTCATTGAGCTACTAAATTATATCTTTGCAATGTAGCCAATGTATTGAGATAGAATGCATCAGCTTTATTTGAAATACATCTGTGTGTGTGTGTGTGTGTGTGTGTGTGTGTGTGTGTGTGTGTGTGTGTGTGTGTGTGTGTTGTGTGTCAGAACAAGTGACTTAGGTTCATAAAGGATTTTAAAGTATACCAGTGCAAGACATTATTGATATTAGGTTGATAGTCAGTTGTTGAATCATATTGAACATCTTATCTCAACTGTTTCAGTTGTCTCAAATAACACTTCACAAAGACACATTATACCACTTGCTTCATCGATTTTAAAAATGGACTACATGTATTCATTTTCATTGTAACTCATTCACATCACATCATTTCTAAGCATGTTTCATCATCATGTCCCATTTACTGGTGTTGAAGACAGTCAGAGAGATTAACCTCTTCAAGGAGGCACTGAATGTATTCTAAAATTAGGTTAGACATGTAGATGACTGACAGACCGGTGATTTAAAGTGTCACTCTGAGTGGGAGAGAGAGAGAGAGAGAGAAAGAGAGAGAGAGAAAGAGAAAGAGAGAGAGACGAAGGAGACCCAGTGAGAGGTTCAGGTAGAAAGTTTCCCCAGCTTTGGTCTTCGTCTCGGTGGACAGACATGTTCCACCTTCACCCCATCATGGTGGGCATCATCACGGCCAACACGTCTCTGACGCTTATTCTTTGGAACTTCCTGTTTGGACAAGTCTTCTGCAAGAAGATAGAGCCAGACTCCGAACCCAAACCGCAGGAAGTTCCAGTTTGAGTGAGCAAATCGTTTACCCTCTGTGATCATTTAACTGGTTTGTGTTTGGTGGTGAATTTTGAAATCGGTATTTCGTGTAAGAAAGGCTTGTAACAAGAACTGACATTCTGTTCAGATGTCTATTGTCAGTGTTTTTTTGCAAATGAGTTGTGTAGGCCTGCGTACATTTGGTTTGCCAGCTCTACTGGGACTCTCTTTGTATTGTCTGCACCCACTGGTGTATGTGTCTTTGCCTGCCCCTGAGTTCAGACCTCTGTTTTCTTTAACTTGTATCTGAGGCTTTAATTCAGACATCTTGGGACATTTGTACCACCATCATCTTTTCTTTTAACCAGGAGACTATCTTTTTGCGTCATGTACTAACCTTGAATGACATTGTTCTTTGCACAGCAATGACATCCATAGAATTTTAACTACACGACAACTTTCTTGGCTTGCTGTAGACGTTCCTTTAATATATAATGCAAGGGCAGGTCAGATTCTCTCCTTAGATCTATCACAGTCATGCGGGCTAAACTTTTGTCAATGGGAGGACTGATGAACTCACGTCTTCTCTTCCTGATCTATCCATCGCATGCTGTATCCATCCTGTGCTTTGCATCAGTCATTGGTCATGGGTTGATTATAATATGCACAAGCTGGAGTATGGTCAAACTATGTGCTTTTTCAGCACCATGGTATGATATATGTGCTTTTCAGAACACCAATATGTCTCCACTGATACAGTCATTCAGTGGCACCAATCATTATAGCA
>NC_063197.1:20530281-20557781 GCF_017589495.1 Alosa alosa | reverse complement strand
TCCAACCTACACTAATGTTTATGCAAACTAAGTTTAGCCACTTCCAATTGTACAGTATGTTATCAAGCTGTCTTGTGCACGTCATGCACATAAACATGAAAATAGACCAGTATCAGGACCCCTAGTAGTATAACCTCACTCAAGACAGAGTTAAATCCTGGATGCCCTTGACCCAGTGCTTATGTCACTAAGTACATTAGCTCCCTTGTTACTTGCTGTTGAGGCAGTCTGAATCTGATTCGGTCATGGTAGCTTCACTGGCCAGGGTATCATAGCAGTGTTCTAAGCATCATTCATGCTGTCATTCAAACATGAGCACAACTTATGAGCAGACCTAGAGAGCTGTTACAGCACCTCACTCACACACCTTAACCAGTAACCAAAAGAAAGGATTAGGAGATTACGGGATTGCCACGCAAACAAAACAAAACATACCGGGAAATATTGCTGGTAAGAATTTGTCTTTATTTTTGTTTTAAAAATTCTTACCATTCCTATTGTGATGTGTGTATTTTCTGTTGTTCTTATATAAATGCATGGCTGATCATTCACTCTGTTTTGGACAGAATTATACATCCTGATTCAAGCAAACAATAGATTTCCAGGACAACATGACAGTACAGTCAAGGCACCTACTGACCTTCAAATAAATTAGTGGAATGGATGTAACAGAAACGGTTGTGGACGAGGGCGCTTCAGAGGATGTTTTATTTGAAAGCTACATCCCCCCGTCCCGAGATGCCATCACCTTACCCAACTACATCATCTACCTGCTGCTGGCCTCCAGTGCTGCACTGATTGCTCTCTACGCCATTATAAGGCACCTCATCAAAGAGCTCCTCCACGATGTTGCAGGTACCCACTTCACCAAAACCATTGAAAACCATTGAAGTCCCTCGTTCTTCTCAACCAAAGAAGAGTATTTCTTAGTTTTAAGACACAGTGTAAGTCTTCTTGATGGGATTTCAGGAAGCTCAACTTCAAGAAGTGTTCATCCTTTTCAGATGTTTTCATGCAGGACAGTTAGTTCTAAGTTATCATAATGTTCAATAAACATTGAATAAAAAAGGATACATTTTATCATTGCATAAAGTAATCATCAACTGAATGGAGACAAAATACATTTATGACAACCAAATCCCTGCACAGTGTTTTCTTGTTTCACCCTCCTATTCTTTTGTTGAAGTTTCTCTGGCTATAATGAAAAACAGATCATGAAGGAATATACTTTTGACACAATTCCTTCAGAATTTCAATATTGTAGTTAGTTTTGAAACATTATTTTGACTACAAATGACTGCTAATTTCACCATAAAATATATAATTCCTAGTCCAGCTGACACTGGACACACTGTTTTTTAATATTAACTGTAAAATAAATTTGCCCTCTCTCCATCTGTAGACTTCTTGTTTGGGGAGCAGCCTGAGGAGGAGGCGGTGAACTATTGGGAGTGTAAGGACAAGTTCCAGATCGACTGGTGCCCAGAGACCAACCCCGAGCTGGAGGCCATGGTGAAGGCCGAGGAGTACCAGGTGCTGCTGGAGGGCAACAAGAACACGCCCGCCATCTGGGTCATCTCCGACGGTCGGGAGCCCCGGCCACCTCGCACTGGGCCACGTGTAGCGTTTGGACGCTTTAGCTAGCCAGCCAGACAGACAGCCAGCCAGACAGACAGCCAGACAGACAGACAGACAGACAGACAGACAGACAGACTGGAGGAGAAACACTGTTGTTAAAACCTCTTATCCTCTTGCTGAGGATAGTTGCTTAGAAAGTCCACAGCTAAAGAAATGCATTGCACTCTCTTTGGTAATTATCCCAAAATCCTTTCCTGCTACTGCATACACTCACGCTACAAGGCTGCTTCACACACATGACTGGCAGGCAGAAGACTGTGCTTGTTGACTGGGACTTTGGAAGACCTCTTTTTGTATATGACCCCACCAACTCACCCCATCTCCTTGCAGTCTATTGCAGAGGCTTGGGTGGTCTGAGAAAGAAGATGCTACTAATGTGTTCTGACTTGGCATGGCTGACCGAGCCTTTAACACAATGGACTTGTGAATTTAAATTATGCACACAGTTGTGTGTGGATAAGTGCTTAACAGAGGTGGCTGCTATTCAGCATGTCATGCCTGAATAGCTTGTTGCTGAAAAGAAATAAACTGCAATTAAGCAAAAAAAAGAAAAAAGAGAACCCTAAGTGCTGTATCATTGTGTAAATAGGATGCAAGCTAATACATTGTTGCTGTCAGTCTTGCAAGCTATAGACTGAAATATTGTTGCCATTGATGTAGAACTTTATACATTTGTCTTGAACCAGTTGTTTGTCTTACCCTCAAGTGGATGAAGAGTCTGTGTTCTCAGGACAATTCAAAGTTGGATACTGAAATAGAGATAATATATAAATCAATAAAATAAAATATATTTGATATCAATGTTTGATTATTTTCATTGAAGAGAAAACTCTATTTCAGATGTATGAATCACTTTCACACATCTTTCTCAGATATTATGCAACGCTTTATCATTTATGTTGTTCAATATTTGATAGCATTTCTGAATGGACCCACCCTTGCAGACACTCAATCAATTAAAATATGATGCTTATGATAGACATTGCCGGTGCCAGGTGCTGGCTCCATGATGTGTTGGCTCAGTCTCATCTTTGCTCATCTAAAGTGGACAAATTTTTTGTCTGATTGACAGATGACCCTCTTGAACAGAGAGCGTCTCATCCATTATGCTCACCACAGACCATTATTAAAACGTGGATCTCAGCGATTCCACAAGAGAAGTGCAGGCGCTTGAGCCAAGTCTATGGCACAAGTTTGGCTAGCACGGCAGTCTTCAATCAGACCTTGCAGCTGCACTCAAGAGCTATGGGCGCCTGAGTCATAGTGAACTAAGCAAGTGTAGTCTCATGGCCATAAAACTACCTGTTAATCTCAGGGTGATATATTGTCACGCTGATTGAGCCTGTACTTTGGACCTCTGGCGAGGGTCTGGTCTCACAGCCCTAGCCAAGCTGCTTTCAGAAGTCAGTGGGAAACGCTGGAAGGCACACAGCTCCGCCGCCATGTCTCTCCACAGATACGTGCTAGCCGGCACCCTGCTGGTCCTGTCTGTCTGCCAGGCACAGAGTGGTAAGTTACCATCCATACTGCATAAACTAGCTTCAGGTACTGGGTTTAGGTGAGTAGCTCCAGAGAGTTGTCCATGTGCAAGTCAGATGATATCAAAGGTAGTATCCTGGTATCCTGGTGACCATCAAGTCTTGTTATATTGTATGTTCAATTGTATGTATATTGTAATTTCTGAAATTACATTTGACTCCTATGACCATGGTGAGTGTGATCCAGTAGCAATGGTCCTAACAAAAATATGACTTGAACAACTGCAATACCATTTTTCAACACACAAATCTGACATGTTGTGAAACCATGTTGACTGAATGTTCTTCACCTTCAACCAAAAACTTAAAACACATAGAGCTGTGTAGAAATGTCACAGGGCCCACTGGGGTGCCTCTTGAGCCTGTACACTGTCTGGGTGAGTGGCAGCTGATCTCACATCTCTACTTGGCACCTCGCCTTCAGGTGGCACGAGACAGGCCACGACTGGCACCACCAAAGGCAGACTGCAGCCCTGGCTGGTCGGCTTGGCAGCGGTCGCAGGCTTCCTCTTCATTGTATTCATTGTGCTGATCGCCAAGAGGCTTCTGTATGGCAGAGATGAGTATGTGTGGCCCCTTCCCCTCTGTGTCATTTACAAGACGATTCCAGAGCCCTGATACATCGCTGTGCAAGTGACACAAACACATGGGTGACAGCTTGCTGTATATTTTTGAAGTGTTTAAAATGTACACAAGCACAGTTTGAACTCTGAGTCCTCATGTAATTACCTACGGTTGACAGCATAATGATTTGGCTTTATGGCTTCTCTCAGACAGAGCGAATGCTTCTATCTTATCTGTACAGATACATTTCCAAGAGGGGCTTGTTCAAACATTGACATCTTATTCGTTAACCAGTCACAAGACACAAGACGTGACAAAACATTATGCTATACCAAATGATACTTAATGCATATATTTTTACATTTACAGAGATATGTTTTGATACACAACCTCGTAACTATTTTATATTTGTATCAAAATGTGCTTTTTAGCCTATTTGCCAACACCATCAGACTTGTAACTCATAATGACATAATCACTACAACAATGTGTCCAGAGGAGGGTCAAAGGGCAAATGAATATTTCACCTGCGTATTTCAAACACCTGTTAGGAGACGACTTACATTTTAACTTGCTACAATTTCTCAATAATTGCATAAATGTTAATCTGATAGAACTGACATTTTCATTTTTATTTCTCCATTTATGATAATGGTGACACTAGCCTGGTGATTTTTTTGTTGTACTTTGCATGATCAGTTACTGCATTAAAGGTACACTCCTATGCAGGATTTTTACTTTAATACAACATCTCTGACGCCAATTTGATGGTAAACCAATGTGTAATAGGGGAAACATTCATCTAGCAAAGCCATAGAGCATAGGTGGAGAGAACCAGCAATGCAACTTCAAGAATTGTCGACCGGAAGACAACTCACGAGAATCATGAAACATTAACTTGTCAGTAAATATATCTCTTTGGAGATAGTTTTGGCCTGTTGTTAGACTTTTGCCTCCACAACAAAAGCCGTTTCATTGTGTACAGGGGGAACAAACCATGAGAAGTAGGCTATTGACGACGGCAAAGAAAAATATAAAACATGCATCATGAGAGATTTTTAATTGTTGCTTTTCACAAAAAAGGCCTCTTTTCATAATCTTTTTTAAAAACACTTAAATACATTTTGATACTTAAGAATGATTAAACCCTCCTCGTGGATAGGTTGTGAAATGTAGTGAAAAGTCAGTACAGTATGTGTCACAAGTTTAATATGACTAGATAAAATCACATAGGACAATTGTTATTAAAAATATATTCTTGGTCCTTCAAAACATTTACAATTGAATATTAATCATTAAACCTGAAATGCGCTATAATCAGTGGGAATGATTTGTCCCATGCCTCATTGATGCCAATTTATATTATATATATAGTGCGATATATATTGCATTTTCAGGGTAATACATGCTGCTTATTATCAACAATTCATTACGAAATTACACTTTCCAATTGATACAGAACGTACAAGAAGATTGAACAAAATCTTTGCACCAGTTTTTTCATGCAGCAGTGTCTGAACTCTTTGCTCTGCTTCTGTGTCTCTTTTTTACAGAGAGGACGTGGATGGTTATGAAAACAAAGCCGCAGAGTCTGTCTTTGATGAAGAGGAAGCCCATGTCAAACAGACTGTCCTATAAAGAAGTGACCCAGAGAAAACAGCCTATAAGACCAACACTGTTATTGCATTCCACAGCAGCAAGAAAACAAAATAACTTTCCACTATGAGATTGTGATCTGTATTCAAATAATGTAACTTATTTAGACATTTATTTAGACACATTTGTACATAGCCATTGTTATGGTTTGATTTAATAAACACACAAGGCAGTCATTGCTGATAGATGACTGGTTCTTACAAAAATATCATGTCTTTACTTTTGTCAACCACTAGATGGTATCAGACACACTATCCATCCTCATTAGTAGGACCTGCCAAAGCAGTTTCCATCACTGAATAGAATATCAATTAACAAGAGTCCAAAAGAGGGAGTTAAACTATGCCATGCATGCTGTGTGATTGAAAAGGAGGTTTCACTGTGTAATACAATGAAATAATTGTTGTGATTGTTATGATTGTGTTATGATTGATCTTACAGAATAAAAACCTTATATTATAAACAGTGGGTAGGTATTGGATATTAGAATGATTGCAAAAATTCAATGATTAAGGCAAACGTAAGTTGAGAACAAACAAAAATAAACGTAGAAAAGACTTTCCATGTGCTCAAACTCTTCCCTCAACCACACCGATGACACTTGGCTCTCGGAGATGTGATGTGAGTCAAAATGGTTTCAAATGATGTGGGTTTGTGAACCACGAGTCTTCAAAGACCGGCGGCGTCACAGCCGACTGAGCCAGTTGGGCTTGCATTCGGTGACATTTCTGAATTCGGCATGTATGTATGCAAAGAGGGTTATGGTATGAAGTCGATTACTCATTTTGAATGGCAGTTCTGACAGCTTAAATGTTTCCAGTGCAGTGATGTAACATCAACCAAATAGCATTTTCTCATATGGAACCCTTGTCTCAAAGGAACACTTTTGGCTCAGACAACACAAAATGCACAATGTGAGCAAATGCAATTTCCATAGACATGGTGTGAATATAGTCAGAGAATAAATGGATCAGTTGAGTCATAATGGGTTTTCATCAACCAGCATGAAATGATGTAAAGTCAGGCTATTTAGTAATTATATTCATTGCATTTTTTTCATTTTATTGGCTGCTTTTCCTGTGCTGTTCAATAACACTGGATTAATTGGCTGCCTAACCTGTGCAGATCAATAACACTTGCAAGTCAATTCCTCTGTTGAAGTTGCAATGTTCTCCTGAACAAGTAGCTTGTTCCCCAGAAGTGGCAGATAGATGTATTTTTAGAATGTAGTTTTATCAAGCACAGCATGCTCTATAGGCATAGGTGCTGTACAGTGCCTTAGTTACTGATGTACTCCTTATTTACCTGGATGGAGATTACATTTTTAATGCAATAATTACCACCTGAACTTAAAATAACCCATTACATGTTGTGCATGGAGGTCCATAACTGAGACTTGAAGTGGCAAGTAGATTGTAATATGATTAATGTCAATTAGGACGCCAAATCTTCTACCTAATGCGTTGAAAATGTCTAGGAACCCCATGTGAACTTTCTATGATTTTGAGTTCATTTGCTATTCCTGGTTTGAGCGTGTCAGTGTTATTTTGACTTAGTGCCTCTCCTGGAGGTAGACTCTCTGACTAAGACCAACAAGCCTTTCCATCTCCGGCACGATCTGCTGCTGCAAGTGTCTGGAGTGTCGATGCAATTCAGAAATAGTAAAGTAAATCCATTTAGAGCTGCAAAACAGATGGGAGCCAACGGCATCATATCTTCTGGGCTCCGACTGTTTTTGGCCCAGGGTGGTGATGAACTGCACAGGGGCTGGGAAAGGAAGAGGGTGAGCGGCTGCCAGACTCTAACAGCCTGAGAGAGTCCTCGGCCCAGTCCAACCGCAGCCACAGAAGTGCTTACACAGTGCAGCACATATGATCTTATAGACGCAGTATCTGCTCTTGCTAACATTCAACACCATGTTGAGATATCAGGTCTGGGGTAAATCAGGGTCAGGAGAGTCACAGCACATATAGACTATTTCCATTCATGGTAAACTACTTTAGTGAGTTCAATTCTTTTTCCAGGGTTTATTTAAGGATTTAGAGAAACATTGTTAGAATTTTGGATAACAAGAATCCAAGAGTATTTTTAAAAAGTCAGCGCAAGAGCAAGTCACTTTTTTGTAACGCATCAACGTGCATTTTTTCCCAGCAACTTCCATATACTTTGGTGATTTGATTGCTATCATTTTGCCGAGAGGGAGGGTCCTTGGGGGAACGCAGTCCCTTGTTTGGACATCTGGAACCGTTTGCCACAGTGTTTTTACAAGGCGCTCACATCTTATACTGTAAATTGAGTTATTAAATTCATAAGCACAGAACACAAGGCAAGGAGCGGGGAAAAGTCTGCTTCACAAAATAAGCCTTGCAATATGTGCATTCCCCTTTAGTGGTGCTCTCCTCTGGCTCAAATGCATGAGTTCCTCTCCCAATTCTGTTGCATTGTCCTTAAAACTATTAGTAACGCACACCAACTGATTTTTAGAGAGGTGCTAGCCACTGGCAATACGTTCAAATGGTAAAAAAGTGCCACACAACTCTGGCTGCCATTCAAAATGAGTAATCGAGTAAGTTTCGGCCTATAAGGCCTTCATCAGATTTTCAAGACACAAACGACAAACAACCCCTTATATCCTAATCCCAATTAGTGCACCTGGCTACAAGGCCCCCCCATTGGGAAGTCACTAGAAATGGGTGTGGTCACATTAGGAAACTTTTTTTATCATTTGCATTGTCCATACACAATATAGCCTACAATTCTCTTGCAGCATGACTACAGCAAAAACCTTCAGGGAGTGAGTCTGTGCTTTTACTGCCCCCAACACAGCTAAACCTGGATGCGTACAGTCTAGGCGAGCTTTGCTTCCATGGCCAAGTGTGTTGTTGCTTGAGCATGAGAGTGCAGATGTCTCATGACTCATAGCTGCTTGGAGAAGCTGTTCCTTTTAAATCACACGGCACTGAGAGATTTGAATGCTTATCTTTTGAATAGGTTGTGCGCAAGTTCAGAACAGAGATGAAATATGCTGTATGAAGCGAGGCCTATCCCTTTGTGAGCTATTATCCCTCCTGTGGTTCATCCGTCCTAAAGTAAGGTAAACTGATTTGGAAGGTTAATGGTGTCTGCTGTGGAAATGTGAATTCTCCATTGTGTGAGCTTTCATAAAAGCTGTCATTCAATAATATTGTACTGTGAAAAAAAGACCTGCTCCAGGGCCACTGGCAAGACAGTTCTGCACACTGAAAAAATAAATGGCAAGATGACTCTACCTGCAGGCATTCATCATTATGGTGAGGGAATTATCAACTCCATCAGTATGATGCAATTAATTCTGAAAGATAATGGCAACAATTGATCGATTTGAGTCATGTTTCTTACTCAACATCAATCAGAAAGGCTTTTAAGGTCCATAGGATTTTCTGGCACATGGCAGAACTGATCATTGACAATGAAAAATATCTACCCCTGGACTGAAGTGATCTTTCCAAAACAAACGGTCCTGGGATAACCTGAGTAGCCTACAGTCAGTCAGGGAAACAAAGCAGCTGTAGAACTCATTCAGGGTAGGCTGGTGCCGCTCTTCGAGTGTTTTATTGATATTCAGCACTGATATTAAAAGTCTTGATGACAGTTTCCAGACCAAGATCGGTTGCTGCAACAATACATTATGTGGGGCCGCATTGAGAGTAATTGGTGTCCAGGGTGGAACACGTGTCCTCTTTTCGTAGGCCAAACACAGCTCAGTCTGTAATTAAAATGTTCCTTTTTGTAAGTTTATACAGTGTTCATGAATCAGGCACTCGTCTATATGCAGTTCGTTTGTAAAAACAACTGACTTTGTCTCCGAGGTATGTTGTTTTCTTTGGAGCCCAGGGCGGTGTAATTTCAGCTCCGGGAGAAGCGGTTCTTTCACAGGCCGGTCTTTCGGGTAGCCGGTCCATTACTCATACACATCCATTGGGTTTTGAGTCGTAATATTATAACACGGCCCACTGCAGGGCGCTTCTCCTATCTATCCAGCTCTCCTCGCCCCTCTTTCATTAATGTGTTCCGGCAAAGCGGTTTTCCCAAAGTCGCTTTTCATTTACAATGGTTTAATTCTATAGCTCTCCACGTTGTGCTCAGACGTAGGCCTACTAACATGCTAAAGGGAGGGAAGGTGTTTTCGTACTGCTACGGCGCGGGAGAATTTATGGTCGAGCAGCAGCAGTCTCCTGCAGATAGCCATGGGATGCGTGCTGAGTCTGGGCTTTCAGAACGGTGCTTATGTTAGGCGTTTTTGTGGCACTTAAGCGTGGTGGTACACGAGCCTCCAGTGAAAGTGTTGCTCTCTGCATATAGGCCCTACCATCCCCTCCAGTGTTTAAAAAACTGCTGTGCTGGTCCATGCATTTTTTCAATCATTAACATGAAATAAAACTCGACTTCCTTTCCAAAGCCTCAATTGTATTTTTCCGAACTCGATTCCAGCGAACTTATATTTGGGTAATGGATAGAGGAATGATTGGAGTCAGGTGCGTCAGATGGCAGGCCGGCCAAGTCTAACTGAAAACACACTCTTTTCAGCAAGCCTGCTGCTTTGGAGTGCTGCTGCCCTGGTCGTTTACATCACATCACACAGTCGGCCACAGCGCAGCAGCCGTCTGGTGAGGGCTGAGGTATTAATACTGCCTTTGATTTTTCAGCTGTGTGTTTGTGTGTTTTCTCTAGCTTCTTAGCACATTGTGTGTATGTGTGTGTGTGTGAGTGTGTGTGCGCGCGCGTGCGTGTGTGTTTGTGTGGTATGCAGCTGTGAAAAGGTAAAGATGACAATGTAAACTAACCCTTGCTTTGAATTGGGCTGATGGATGAGAGAAGAATGTGTAAGTGGGAAGCTTAAATTTCATTTGATTCGACTACATAGCCAGCCAGCTACTCTGATGGATGCTTTGCCAACACCCATTTGGCCATTTGACTCGAATCTTATGGCCTGAAAAATGAATATAGATACATACATGTGTGTCCGATGTAGGATTTTGGAAGAAGTCCAGTATGCTCGCTCACACACACTATAACCGAGAGAGGAGCCTTGTTCCAATATGATAATACCAAGCCCTATACTTGTTGGCACAACTGAAAATGGCATTGCCCACTGTGATATCAAAATGCAGACTTTGTAACCATAATTCTCTTTAAATGGGGTGGGAGAAGAAAGCCGAGGGGCAATTGACATTGCTTTTTACTTCATTTTGGAGTCAAAGTGGTGTGTTAAGTCCAACTAATATTAAAGTGGTTCAAAATGTGCCCCAGTAACACCACCGATGGCCATCTTCACTACACACAGTTTATTTGTGAACTGCAGCCCATGATGTGATCTTGGGCAATGATCATTTTTGTGCATTGGTATGTAGCCAAACCAATGCCCAACTTTTCAATTTCAACTCCCACCCCAATACACAGTCACACACACACACACACACAAACATTGAACCATAGCAGTATGTATAATGCAGGCCTGAGAGCTGGGGAGTGGGCCAGGGGTGCTAAAATTAGGCTGTTGTCTAACATGGTTTCAATGTGCTGTCAGCAGCAGACACTGAGCTGGCCTGAGGTTCACAGGCTGGGCCGGACAAATATGGCACCATAACACACAGTTGTCATCTGCATCCAGCATGCCCAGCAGATGCCAGCACACAGTATGCTGATCATTTACATCCATGCAGCAGATTGCAGATTAGCAGATGATTTTATACAATCTAATTTACACATATGTTGTATACAGTATATATGTCATCCCTACTTTCAGCACCCTATCACTGGAACCCTATACGGAATATACACTGAAATAAATATGCAGACACTTGATTGTTCTGAGTTGTAGCATAGCTTGTTTATTATTTTTATACTTTTTTGCATAGGGAAACATACTCACTTCCAGTAATGTAATCATGAGCATTTTGCTAACAGCGATGGCTGAATACAATGTTATAATGAAATATTGTCAAAGCTGTAAATCCCCCCCCACACCAGTTCAAAAACACATGGCAAATTTAGTTGTTTTTTTGTGTATGAGAAAAAAGAGGCTCTTTGTTCTCCATTTTCAAATAATTACTTGGAAAAAAATATGATTACCGACTTTTGCTGATACAATTTTCATCCCAACAGTTCAGAATAGAAAACAAATAGAGGAAAAGAAAAATCACAAGCTGTGAAAGGAGATTGGTGTGTTAATGCCAGTTTCATTTGCGGTCTGTTTCTACTGGATGTGTTCTAACTAAATGTCCACATGCCCTCTCCTGGTGTGAAGTGTATGTCTGTGCAGCAAGCAAGCGATAATGAATAACTACTATGGTAATATTTGTAAAGAATAATGAAAAACAAAACAAAACAAAACAAAAAAAAAAATCCTTAAAATTTTAACACTGCATTCAAATGTTCTCTGAGAAACATTTCGACCTCATCCCTTCTCCACCAAATCAACTTCAACTCACATTGAAAAAACAGCATGCTTCAAAAGAACAAAATAATAAGAATAAGACAGAAAAAAATACAAATAAAAACAAATGTTGTGACGAAGAGTTGGGGCCCCTCAGGTCAGACCAAATAACAAAGCTCAATCCAACACCATGTCAGTGAATTTCAGTCTCAAACCATCAGGAGCATTTAGGAGTATATTTGGCCATGGAAGAAGGCCACAATGATTCATGTTGTTATTACTATATTATCATCATTTTCATTTATTTAGCATGTGAGGTGAAAAGAATGATGAAAAGAGTTCTGGAACTGCCAAGAATGCCCCCCAACTTGTTGACAGAGGGAGTGCTTTTCAGGCACACTCTGTGCAGTGGGGTATTATCAGGAACCAAGTGAGAGATCTGGTGGATGGGTGGAACCCAAAACCAGCCCACCTTAAAACTTAAAAAATGACCCCGAACAAAAAGGGAGAGCACGTCAAGCCATTTAACTTGAAGAGTTGGGTGAAGGTGAAAGCTGAAACTGACAGAGATTAGCAGTAGGATGAGAGGCACTGCTTGTCGAAAGATTTTTTGGTATTAACTATTTGTGTTTGTTGATTTTAGTTTTACCTGCTGGTTTCACAGAGGAATGGAATAAAATAAACAAAGAAACAAGAAACAAAAAAAATAATAATAATAAAAAAAAAAAACTTTATTGTCACATTTTCCTAAATGTGACTGAATTCCATTCAGTCAGTGGGTTATGCATTATCGCTTCATGAACAACTCCTTTGGGACTCCTTGAGAGAAAATGCTCATCTCATTCTCAGGGACTGGGAAATGTGTTTTGACTCAAAGGAACAGCCTGTAATATCCTCATATTAGCATGGCTTGCTAACTATACAGTCTATAGGGCTCACCTGTGCTACTCAGAGGGGTGGATCTAAACCATGCAGTCGACTGTTAATACAAAGTCCCAAGAGTCAGAATACTGTCTCTTCAAACAAACCTGGAGCAAGCATGGCTTGAGTTTCCCATGTCTCAGTGAACAGAGCTCACTACATCTACAGAAATGAACCAACACCAGAGTATTATTATCAAAACACCCATCTTGAACGCTGATTGAAGACTTGAAAATACATGTTGATTTCTAATCAGATTTTATGACTAAAATGTTATTCCTAAGTACCGTTTTTCTCTGAAGCCAACTTGATCCAAGTTTATTGAGAGTGCCTTGCCAGTGCACTTAGCCCTTACTGAGATTAAGGGACTGATTATTTTAAGAGGACATTTTGACCAGCTGGGTTCAATACGAGGAGTGTTTTCTATCTGATTTAAGATAAATTAAAAATACCCGACAGAGAAGGACTTGGATGTTACAACACAGCCAAAACTAAGGATGGAAATGGATCAAACTCAAATGATGTAGTTTCTGCCCTGAAGAAATAGTCCAGCCCTTGCTTAAGGAGGAACACATGAAGCTCAATGGAGTTGGAAACTTTATGCAAAAAACTGAATGTGAAAATAATAAAAAGAGGAAAATAAGGACAAAAAGTGATGGCGATGTACAGGAGGTAGGGGATGGGGGGGCAATTCCTCTTTCTTCTCCCTATGATCCTCTGGCTAACCTGAGTCTCGCACCTTATAAAGCACCCCTCAATGATGGTGACCGAACATCTCGATTCTCCCCGATCCGACCTTGTCTCGTGCTAACGGGACAAATCAGCCTCCGCAAAAAAAGTGCCAATGGCGTACGCCAAACCTCTGCTCTCTCAAAACTTCATTTTCCTGACGTCAGTGTCCTACGCTGCTAAACCAGCTTTTGTGCTTTGTCCGATCACTACGCCACCAACCAGACACTGTTATAGACATTGTCCCCAATTTCATTACAAAAAGGATGTCTCGCAACAACAGCAGCAGGTCTCCTATCGTTTCATTCAAACAGTGCATACCTGTACCTACAGCCAATGGAGACATTCAGCATGGGTCTATGGTGAGAAAGGCACTCGGAGTAGAGTGGGAGGGAGGGGGTGCTCTTAGCCCCAGCTCCTTCAGGACTACGCTTCAATCTAAGACATGGCACCGACCCACGGGCCTGGGTCGGACTGCATGTCAGCCCGGCCGGTGATTGTTGTGAACCAGACCGTGAGCACAGGCGTGCAAGCTAGAACCTCACAGGTCCAAGTACAGTACGTTCTAAGAGGAAGTCCCTACGATTCAAGAGAGGAGGATACATCTACATCGGTTGAGGATTTCATTACAAGGGACAAAATTGATTTTTCTGGTTTTCATAACATTGACAGAAAAAAAGCAAATCAATAACAATATATATAAAAAAAAACAAAAGCAGCTCTTTCTCCAACTTAGTTCTTTCTCTTGTCTGAAAGTACACCATAGAGGGTTGACGGTCTAGAAATATTTCCAGAGATGCACATCTTAAAAAGAAGTATCCTTAGACAACAATACCAATACCAGGTTATCTAGTGCAATCTTCCAAATAGAAAAAAAAGAAAAACAAGTTTTTTTTAAGATCTTGAAGCTTGCACAATAGTGAAAATGCAAGAAGTGCAAAAACTGTTAGATGAGTTGTGGGAAAAAAATGGCAATGGAATTTGCATATCCCCTTGAAGGAAGCTAACTCTGTTCAAAATGACGACAAGTGATGCTGAAATTACTGGAGTCCAAAGCTCAGGCAGTCCACCTGAGGACAGGTACCTTCTTTAAAAAGGCGTGCAGCATTGGTGGGTGCGCTCACCGACCACAACAGATCCCTTAGAAGGAATTCTCACTTATTGTGGCTTGGCCACAAGCTTATGACAACTAAACCCAAACACAAGAAACATAAACATATATTTTCTCATACAAAAAAAGATTTTTTATGTACATTTTACCTTTTTTTCATTCTACTTGATATACTGTAAGGATTTATACACAGGATAATGTGTCCAAAATGTAACAATTAAACATTAAGCATAACAATAATAATTACTAAAACTATAAAAATATTAGTCAAGGGTTCAGAAATAAGATAAGGATAATATTTTATATGCATCCACTAATGCATAATATTGTCAGAGTAAGTTCAATCATCACATGTGGCCAGTTTAAAAAGGAAGGTGTTTGGGATGCGGTAACCTGACCAGACAGGTGTAGCTATCTGGGTGGTCTTCAGATTTGCATGTGTTTGTCAGTCTGTCTGGCGTGGCTGAGTAAAGGTACACGAAAAAAAAAGCCAAAAAAAAAGGTTGAATAGGAAGGAGCGTGCAGGCGAGGCGAGGCGACACGCATGCGCACTGCAGACCTACGGCGCTGCAGGACTACTGTGCAGGCTAGACTAGATGGTGGCATCGGACCCCAGTCCCCCTATGTGCCCCTGGCCGCGCCCAGGCTGGTTGTGTGACAGAGTTAGATGGGTGAGTGTGGAGCAGTGCAAATCTTCACAGGACACGTGGTGGAGCGAGACAGTCTGCCCGCTGGGGTTCAGTGGTTGAGTGGATAAGGGGGTTGGGCTGAGTGTGACTGTTTGGTTGCTGGCTGCATTCATGCAAGATTGTTGTGTCCAGGTGTGTTTGACAGTACAGGTACACAAAAGACTGCTGGAATGATTGGTGGGCCATGTGTCCATAGTGGACTGACTTAGACTAGACTAGGTGAATTTACATATACCGAAGAGATTTTGGTCATTTTGTTGTTAGTTATGCATATACAGCAGTCATTCAAATTCAAGTTACAAATCAAAGGCCCGATGGCATTGTCAAATATAAACATGGATATTTTGTGCAAAGACAGCCCAGCCTTTGTGAATAGCATAACAGGAAGTGGACCACCACTGTGCACTTTGACCCCTAGATCGGGGAGCAGACTCTCATCCCGTCACCTGTCCTGTTTTTAAAAAATACAAAATTGCTTGCTGAATGATGGCAGCATCTTGCGAGACGTGTGTGTCGTATGAATCTGATGGAATGCGTTTGGCTACAGCACTCCACTTCAGCCTGGGCCAGTACCAGGGCACATAAACCGTCACTGCCAAGATCTTAAGACGAGCATGTAAACAATTCCTCTTGTTCTGCCATTTCACTGAAAACTCTTTATAGCTACCAGCAAATCTTAATAGCTACCAGCGTTGCAATATCCATTGCAGAAACAATACTGTACACTGCATAACAAACTAGCACACGGCCTTTTGACCCGGCTGAAAAAAATAACACAACATCTTCTCTTATTCAATATACTCCCATTACACTAGTAAGTAAGAAATTATAAATTATCACCTAACCACTAATTTAAAAAAAAGAAAAAGAAAAAACTACAGAAAAATATTGTGTTTTAAAAAAATATTTTTAAAACAGGTTTTAAAAAATCATTATGGTGGCTATAATTGGGCTTACTTGTCCTCTTCCTAACACAGACTTATCACATCTAGAATACAATAGCTCTGGCTTTATTCACCATAGGCATGGGGATAAGCAAAACCAATGGCATTTTGCTGTGGTGAACAGTACGGGCCAAATTCAGGAACTAAAATGAATCTATGCATGTACAAACTCACAAAGTAATACTCTACATGTCATACAAAGCTAAGTCTACAATAGACTGTATTAAGGAGCTCTTTCAAAAGGTAGGCTATGATGTATCTGCTTGAAAAAAAAAAAGAAGGAAAAAAAGTGAAGGTTTCAGAAGCCTGAATATCCAGAGAGGGTAGTACTTTGAGACAACATTATAGCTCCTTCTCTGAATCAGGTTCTGGTTGCCATGGCGCTGTTGCTTAGAGTTTTTCTGTTGTTGTTGTCTCCGCACTACAACTATGATAAGAGTTCCAAAGTAACCAATACTTCAGTAACGACACCAAAATCACAAATAATGGGGAGTGAGAACTATTTGGTTATGTGTCTGAGGGACCGAATGTTAGCAAAATATTCTTGGGGAGATTTGACATGGACAATGCAATTTGTTGCATTTTTCAACAATTCTTGTGCAATAGTCTTAACTATGTTCCCTTACACACAAGTTAGTAGTGCTCTATTGACATGTCTACAGAAAAGAAATTTGAAACCTTTGAGTCAAATTAAATTAGCGTTTTCTCACTCTCTCTTTTAAAAAGTCCATCCGATGCTCACTCTTCCCCATTTTTGTGGCACATTTGCATTCATATATTTACAATCTGAGAAAGACAGCAAAGTGCTGTGGTAGATCTGATCTATCAGATTCAGTTCATTCTAATCCACCTGAACACATTCTTTCCTTTCCTTTCTCTGTGTCTGTCATCAACTTGCGCAGAGAAATATATATCACAGTACACACACATGCATTCATACACATTAAACCTTGCACATCCAAAGACACGGGCACGCACACACACACACACAAGTTCTGAAGCACTGCACCCAGCGCAACATTGACGAATGCAACAAGACAGTGTACATTCTACGTAAGAATTTCTCATTGAAAAAGTTAGCTATTCCAGTCATAGTTGTTTCCACAATCCTTCAGTACTTAAACTCTGCTCTATAGGTGCGAGTACAAAAGTTCTCTCATCTCTGGTCTGAATATAGTTATTATAGCTAGAATTTGAACACATGGCTTTCAACGTGTATAACAAAAAAAGGTTGGATTTCAATTTCAAATGCACTGAAGACAGTTTATAAAAGTGCTGAGACTGCCATTCCTGTGTCAACTACAAACAGCTCAGGTCCAAAAACCCTTGCAACCCAAATGGATAAAAGAGACCTGATTGCGCTCCTTAAAACTAGCTCAGTACTTTACAATCTTATTCTGTGCAAATACTTTCCTCACACCCCGGTGACATAAATCAGGCATGTCTGTTCTCTCTTTCGCTTTGATCCCTGTCACCAAAGGAGCAAAACCCCCCTAAACTACGTTGGTGCAAAACAACAATGCAACAGCTCGATTGGCTTTCCTGCTTGGATCACTCTCAGTTGCGCGGGTATGTGTCACAGACCGCTCTGCTCTCTGCTCTCCTATCTGCTAAATACATTCGAAACTCCTCTCGTTATAAAAAAAAAACCCTAAATGATCTGGGAAAACACTGCCAAAGTGGAGATGAGTACTGGAATTGCATATTTCACATTGCATAAGCGAAAGCAGGATGGGGGCAGAGTGAGCAGGAAGCCACAGAACACCGACGAGAGACAAAAACAAAAACGGAACACAAAATCATCAAATCGAACACATTAAAGACTGAAAAAAAGAAAAACTGAAAGTCATAAAGTAAAACATGTAGCATTGATTCCATGCGAATAACAGGGAAGACAGTCACTGTTCTTATAAAAAGGGGGAAGTCAAAGGTGATAAGAATCCATTTGTTTTCAGTTCCAAAAAAAACTGTGACTTATTTGAATTCATCTGTTAATTCTAATTGGATAATGGCAAGCAATCAAACATGCAGCATTGTACTGTTATTGTTTTTTTTTTGTTGTTTTGTTGTTTTTTTTTTGCAGCGATACTGGTTACATCAGTAAAAGAAACAAATTTACATTTTTGTCTTTCAATCATGTATTACTGTTCTTAACTAAAGGCAAGGCACATAATGTGTTATATAAAATATCGTGCAAAGTAGAAGAGGGACAGGGAATACAAATCATAAGAAACGTGGTTAAACGGTTTTAACCCATCTGGATCTCTGGCTCTCTATTCCATGGGTCTGGGGAGAAAATGGGGTGAGTCGTGGGGTCGGGGCAGGGGGTAGAGGAGAAGTTGTAGAATGGGGCAGGGCAGCTTCTGAGGGATACTAAGAGCATCTGCCATGCACCCATGTTCGCATTACGGTGGCCTTAAGAGCGAAGTTTCCATGATTTTTTTTCTTTTGAAAGCACCATGCATTTATATATATCAAGGTATTTTTTTTCATAACAGCACCCTTGTAAAAATGATTCCTTTTTGTGTATAATCTTCACAAGTCTGGGTTCAGATTGCAACTCAACTGGTTTTAAAGTTTGCCATTGCAAAGCCGTATTGAAAAGAAAAAGTCAGAATTACGAGAGACTACTGTATGAGTCTCATCTGTGTCTTGTTTTATTGTTCGCTGTATACTGTTTCCAGTAAGCCTCTGCATATAACATTGATATGTATTGGTTATGCGGTTATGCCGATAGCTGGGGGGTTCTTTTCTTCTCTCTCTCCCTCTCTCTCTCTTTCTCCATCTTAGCTTCAGAAGACGCATAAAAGGTGCATTTGAGAGATTCAGGAGTTGAGGGCTCTCTCTTTCTCTTTGTCTGTCTGTCTGTCTCTCTCTCTTTCTCTCTCAACCGCTCTCTCTCAATAACGCCCACTCTCCTTCCCACCATTGTGTGGCCAACCTGGAGCTAATTCAGGCTCATACGTTCACAAGGAAAAACAAACAAACTAAACAATTCATTTGAAAGAAGAAGAAGAAGAAGAAGAAGAAGAAGAAAGAAAAAAAAAAAACAATTCAAACTCTTGCAATGTCTTAGGCACTTTTCATGGCTTTGAGATTTGGGTTTGGTAGAGGAGTCAGAAGCCCTGATGTGGATTAGTTTTTGTTTTGCTTTTTTGTTTTTTTTACATCAGTACAAATCCCATTTGCCCAGTCTGCTGTGCCCTTGTCTGAGCTCGCTGTTAGCTCCTCTGCATCACAGGAGTGGGACCCAGGCACCAGCCATAGAGAGAGAGCTCTGGGCACAGATACACGACTTCTATGACTGGCAGACCAGCCCTCCATGAGGATGTCTACAGGCCACAACCCCAGCCATGCCATGACACACACACACATACACACACAAACACTGTCACCAACATGTGACTTTGTGGTGCCAGTGGCATCACTATCGTTATGATGATTCACACACACACACACACACACACACACACACACACAGTGACGACTCACTTCTATCACTAACACACGCACAATCGTGCCATTGGCTTTATGATGCAACCACCCCTCCCTTCCCCTTTTGAAAAATTGTCTATTTTTGAAATCGCATAGACAGATCTGTCATTCCACTGAATGAAGATACAGACTTTAAAAAATAGCGGAACTGCCAAAATTCATTGTTTTCTCCCCCAGTTGCGCACACACAGGGAAACATTTTCCACATCTGACTATATGATTATGATGAACACAGAAGGGTTGGGTGATTTTGATCCTACTGATAGCTCAAGAAACCAACACTCACAACTCATGTACCCTGCTACCAAAATAACTAAAAAAAAAAGTTGACAATAAAATCCTAATGGCTAACTCCGACTTGCAGCATTTCATGTGATTAGTCCAAAAAGAGAAGCTGCAGAGAGGAAAATTAATTTTACTGTATAGTAGTGCAATGCATGTAATTTCCAATGCAATTTAAGTCAATGCAAAACAAAGAAGAAAGACCTATCATTTACACCCAATACTGTCACTATAGTAACAGAATAAGGCCCGGTACTCCCTTTATCACTATGCAGAATATACTGAACCCCCCCTTTCTATACTAAAAATTTAAAAAGAACGTTAGGTTGGGTAAGGCCAATGGATTGGCAATGGGAAGGGACTATCAAGACAATGATCAGAATAGCAGTCTCTGCACACGTGTACGTACATACATACACACAAACATACACACTCACTCACACACACACATATACATACAAACACATCAAGGGAAACGGCTACACTTTTACACTCTCTTCTTTTGATGTCTGTCAGAAGCATCAGCCAAAAAAAGACATCATACCCTGAACTTTCAAGTCTTCACCCTACCACAATACTGACCCTTGTCAGTATGTATGTGTGTGTGAGCATGTGTGTGCGTGTGTGTCTGTGTGTGTGTGTTTCTCTAGGTGTGCATATTCTCGTCACAGAAGCATCATCATCATCATCATCATCAGTGTGTTTCGAATGAGAAGGCCTCCACGAAAAAGTGGCTCCTAGTATAAATGTTGCAGTGTTTCCTCCAAAGAAAAAAAAAATCTCAGAAAAAAGGAACTGACAGATTCATGATTGTCAATAAAATTGGATGAAAAGCTGACTTGTTTTCGTCAAAATATCGCTTGAAAGGGAAGCTGTCCACCAATCGAAAACATTTTTTTTTTAAAGACGCTTTTTTTGTTTCTTAAAACGTTGCCCCTCGTCCCTTTCCCACTTTTTTTTTTCTTGGAAAAAAATCGGGGATCCGTGTAATCCATGGGCAAAAGCGTCGCCACCGGAACGTCGTCAGATTTTCTCTTCCCTGTTGGTTAAGAAAATAAAGGATATTTGTTTTGCATATATGAGAAAGCAGCACCGTAGCTGAGGGAAAGGGAGGGCGTCAAGGAAGAGCATCCCAGGAGGACGGGGGAAGCTTGCTGGGGTAGATTTTTTTGGGGGTGGGGGGGTAGTGTTTTTGCCCCCCTCTAAGTTCATGTGGCTGCCCCAAAACATCCTCTTCTCACTTCTAGTCTCTGTCCATGGCCTGTTTCTCCTCTGCCTTGCGGTCGTCACTCAAAAAGCATCTTTTTAGATCAGTATACATATCTAAATATATATATACATGGAGATACATATATTTAGATGTGTATAAATATACACTGTTTATATATACATATACCTCATATATATGTATATACTTTTTCCCTCTTGCATCTTCTTTACATTTTTTATTTTTCTGAATTCCACAAAGTGATGAATCTGAAATCCAAGCTCATGCTTGTGGCCTCTGTCCATGTGTCCATCAGTTGCCCAGGTACCAGGACTGCAGGAGAAAACAGAGAGGACACACACCATTAATAAACGCACCAGGTCTCAGGACTGACCAGTGAAAATGGGCAAATGGATGCCCTGATTCTGTCAAATTATTTACAAACAATCATCAGGAAATATTATACAGTACATGCTTCCGTAAATGTGTTTTGATGTGGCAATAAAATTTAACTGAACTGAGCTGAATTTAACTTAATTGAATTGATTTGAATTCATTGTGTAAGCCTGAGTGATCTTCACTGTTCAGTGGTTTTACTGTTTGATAATTGTTTTGTAATATTTATCAGTATGACTGATTGATAAATCAATAGTTATTCATTTTAGAGGGTATATACTATGCACTTTGAAACACTCTGCAATCTAAGTGCTGCATTGTAATATCTAATCGTAATGTAGTGTAGTTGTGTAAAAGAATCTGTCTAGGTGTATATTGTGTGATATTGTGTTTCTCCTTATTTGAGACTGTGGGGAACCCTGCAGACATGCTCCACTGAAAATCTCACCAAAACTACACAGCTCTGCCCAACGCTGGGATTAACTCTAATACCCAATTTAATTAGTTCAATTTCAGAATTTAATTACGCTGTGGCTTCATTTCAGAATTTAATCATGCATTAGCTCTGTTTTGAATCTCCACAGTTGCCTATATAGATATTGCTTGTTTTTTTTTCTCTCAAATTCGCTCTGTTTCTTCCCAGTAGCAACAACTGAATAAGCAGAGAGCAATGGGCGGTCCCTGGTGTCGGGAGGCCAGATATGTTGTGATGTGCTTAATGGTTATAAATTATGTAGAACTACAAGGCCCGGTTTGGCCAAGTAGACAGAGAGAGAGAGAGAGAGAAGGAGAGAGAGAAAGACAGAGTGAGAGAGAGAAAAAGGGAGAGGGAGAGAGAAGGCGCTTTCCAAGCCTTCTGCAATCAGTGTTGTCTTTGCTAATGGTCTCCAAACACTTAGCGCCAGCCATATGAACCAAATGGAGCCATTAAAAATAATATGGAGTAAAAGAGCAGTTAAAGCCAAAGACGAATCCCAGCAGGAACCCACCCAAGCCTTTTAAAAACATAATAGGATCTTGGCTTCGCTGCGCAGACCGCTGAAGTCTTTTTAAATTTTGACAAGGTTAAAAAAAACAAAGAGGATTGAAAAAAGAAGTATATATGTATTTTTGAGGACCCCTACCATATTATTTTCCACTAAGGTTTGAGTCATTTAATAGCCATCTTACAGATGTATATTGCAGCAGTTTACCCAGCAGTATTGCTTCAATAAAGCTAAACAAGGAAAATGGTGAAGTCCAGAGTAAAAAAAAAACGGCGACCTGATGAGCCAAGCTGAGAAATCCTCACTCAGAATGACTTTGTGCAGACATAAACTAAGCCGGTACACTCCATTAACAGTGATCAAGTAAAACATCAAATCAGTGCTGTAAGCAGCGTGTAAGACACAAAGATGGACAGGGCACTACGTTTTTTTCATGCTTCGCGGAGAATGGGAAAATAGAAAGGGGATCACGCAACGTGATTTAAAATGCAACCCCCCCGACGCTGGGAGTTGGAAAAGGAGATGGGAGATGAAGTGCTGAGATCCAGGGAAAAGAAACCCAGGCCACATAAAAGGCCCCTGCGCTGTAATTCACTGGGCCGGCCTGGCTGGCTCCTCTAATTGGAGCTGCACGCTGGAGCTTGCCAGTTAATACAGGGGGCAACGTCCGCCTGCCAAGAGTGCAAACTCGCAGGAGACTCCTGTGTGTGTGTGTGTGTGTGTGTGTATGTGTGAGAGAGAGAGAGTGAGTGTGTGCATGTGTGTGTGAGAGAGTGAGCGTGTGTCTGAGAGAAAGTGCATGTGTGTGTGTGTGTGTGTGTGTGTGTGTGTGTGAGACAGAATGAAGGAGTGCATGTGTGTGCATGTGTCTGGGTTTGTGTGTGTGTGTGTGTGTGTGTATGTGTGTGTGAGACTATTTAGGTGAGGGGTGGTGATCAGTTATAGAACGAATACAAATGTGACCAGAGGTCAGGCTCCTCCACAGGTAATGGCTATCCCTGTCGCACCCCAGTGTTTAAACACTGAGTACACTGGGACTACTGGGACTGTCCTGCATGTCAATAATGACTGTATGAGAATACAGGGCCTCATTTGAAGATTAATGCACAGGATTTATTTTAATTTATACTGCAGACACTGTCTGCGTTTTGTGGGATGTGGAATTAAGGCAGATAGCTGGATAAAAGTTTGTCAAGATCAATTATATTATTCACCTCTAGAGAACATTGAGGAACCTCTCTTCTTCCCCAGAGAGTGTAACTATAAACATATTAGCCCAGTGCCATCACGTCTCCTAGACGTCCAGGCTGTCTGCAGACCTCAGAGGGCTGCTCATAGTGGAATTATTGTAGGCTCTTTGTCAAAATATATTACACACACTATGTGGGGGGAAAAAGGCCCTGGAGTCTGCCACAGGAACAACTGAACTCATCAGTGTGCTGTCTCAGCTTTGGGGCTCGCCAGCATTCTTACTTTAAGTTTTTTTTCCACCCTAAATGACCACACGCCAGTTTGGTTTCTTGAACATGTATCCCCTCCTGTCTGTTCTGAACAGACATTAATATGCAATGGTCTCCCCCTAGAGAAGTCAGTTGTGGCTGAATATATTTCCAGTTTATATTATGGAAATGTAATCGCCGTTTTTTAGTTCACATGGTGTGACCTCCCCCACCGCTTCAAGCCAGCCGTTTTGACATTTCTGTGGCAGTGATCGAGAGACGCTAGACTCGCAAACAAATAGCGGGGTGAACCCGCCACTCACAGGAAGGTGACTCCAGCTCACGTATGACACCAGGACATGCCTCCTGCTCCTTGGCTTGTTGACGTGTGCTTGCCATGGACGAAATTGAAAAAATATAATGTCCGCAACACTGCTTTTGACTCCCCCCCACAAACACACACAAAATCGGGGGCAAATGCAGTTTCGTCATTGTAGTCCACAGAGGGTTCAGTGAAGGAACTGCCTTGCTGCCAAGTCAAAGCAGAGGAGAGAGTGGAGCAACAGAGCCAGCCTCCATGTCTTGTTGGGTAAACAAACACTGGACGAGAGAAACCTCCAGCTGACAGAGTTACAAGCTCACAGGGCATGAGATTGAGGAGGCATGAAGTGAGAAGTGGGAAGAAAGACTCACAGACTCAAAGTTTGGATGGGACACAGAGTTTGAAGACTCGACTGCTCTTCCCCTGACAAATACATGGAAAAACTTCCACTCTCAACCAAAGCCACCAGTGAGAAGTCCCAAACAAAACCCACTCAGCCTGCGGGCAACCAGTAGTTCATCTCTGAGTCATGGTAACAGAGTGAACCCTGGGATAATGGCTCTTTAGCACTGAAGCATAGTCGATTTCAGATTGTGGGATTGATGGAATTGTGTGAGGCAGTACGCAAGGGAAATAATCAGAAATCCTTTGACACCTCCTGGCCTCAAACCTAGCACGAAAAACACAACACCGCACAATATTTCAACATGCGTTTGCATGCAGTGGTTTCCTAAATAGCCTTTTCATTGCATGCTAATATGCACAAATCCAGAGGAACATAACAACATTTTTGCCATGGGAAAGACACCCCATTGGGCCCGGTCAAGGCTAATAGGCAGTTAATGTCTTTTTTCTTTCTCTATTTCTTGCAGAAATATTTTTGTTTCTTGTAAAAAACAACTTTAAGAGTTGAAGGTTGAGGAAATTGGACTTGGGTTGGGTGTACTCACAATCACAGGGGCGGGAGGGCGCGGTATTCTAATGAGTCCACACAACATTCCCCCTCCTCACAAAAAAAAATCCAAGGCAACCACAAGTCACTCCGACTGGTAATTGACACGAGGACCTTTGGTGAATAACATGCACTGGACCACAAACGCAAACGGACCATGCAAATGGACTGTGCAGGCCAAAACCAGATGGCTATGATAATGTAGAAGAGGGAGAGAGAAATAGAGAAATGGATTTTGAGCATGGGAGAAACAGTGCTATACTGGAGAAGAGTGGGATCATAGCAGAGAGAGAGAGAGAGTTGCAGAAGAGAAAAATAAAAGAGAGCATGAGAGATAGAGAGGAAGAGAGAAACAGATCGAGAGAGAGAGGGGAGCAAACTTTCATACCAGACAGACACGAGCAATCAACCACCGCTTCCCTGCACGTTTCATTCCCCTCCAGCCAGGCTGGAGCTGGGCATGGATTAGTTTGGTCTGCTGCGACTTCCACTCCACCCCCTGAAGTTCAAGTTCATCCTACAATTACATCATGTCTGGTTACCACTAGCAACCAGACAGCTCGGGACGTGACCATCCCAGATAGTTTCATATCCCCCCCCCTTGGATCTCTAGTTCCTGCCAGCCCTGGGGCTGTGAGAATGACTGTGTGTGTGTGTGTGTGTGTGTGTGTGTGTGTGTGTGTGTGTGAGAGAGAGTGTGTGTGTGTGTGTGTTGGGGGTGGGGGTGGGTGGGGTGGGTAGTACTTGCTGGAGTCCGCATGGACATGGAGTCTGCAGCTCCATTTAGTGGGACAAAGAGACTCTGCACCTCCCTTCACACCCACTTCACTGACTTACTGATTGGCTCTCGATATGCTTGGGGCAGCTATGTACTGTAATATACTAAAGCGCTCGATGTACAGTTTCTCTATTCTCCATTGAATTATTACGTTTTTAACATGGGTTTTATGTTTCATATGAATTCTTTTCACGCATACACACACACACACACACACAACACACACACACACACACACACACACACACACACACACACACACACAGTCTACTGTTGTTGCTATCAATTCCATCTCCCAGCCAGGAGACACATCTACGCATGCGCTTACACACTTATCTTTCCTTGCTCAGCACTTCCTCTCTATTTTTTTTCTCCCTCCCATCACTCTCTCTTTCTTCCACTCTCCCCCTCTCTTTATCTCCCTCTCCTTCTCTCTCCCTCTCTCCACACACACACACACACACACACACACACACACGCTTCGCTGAGGTGCGCTGGCTCTTTTTTATGGAGCAGGGAGCACTGCAATGCAGCAGTGGGCTCCTAAAAGCCTCCACGTGTCCCTGCAGTGGGATGGAGGACTCAGGGGCTCGGCGTCCTGGGACACTCCTTCCCATCCACCAGCACCTCTCTCTCTCTCTCTCTCTCTCTCTCTCCCCGATAGCCCAGCTGTAATGCACCACACCACACTCCCTATGCAATCAGCAAGGTAATCACCAGACTTTAAATGCTGCTAAATTAAACCAATAATGTAACATTGGCTGAGCAAAAAAAAGTTTGATAAAATGAGCAGTTTGAGTCTGAAACGCTTTCATAATGGAAGAAATGAAACCACTGCTGTGCACAGCATACAGACACTATTTCTTTTCATGTGTAATTTTATAATGAGTATTAAGCTATTAGTCAGCTCGGATGGCTTTGCAACACCCATGTTGTGATTGTTAGAGCTGCTATAGATATACCTGAGGCGTCTAATGATACCAGCCTATCTTTGACTTTGAATACTGGTTAGCCCTGTTTTATTTTGGAAAGGGCGAGGCATTGTTGTGCACGTTCCATCGAAGACATGGGAGTTTCAACTTGCCCCGGATCTATAATTGAAGCAAGTGTGATGCATACAACATTCATGGGAGAGACAGAGAGAGAGAGAGAGAGAGAGAGAGAGAGAGAGAGAGAGTAAGAGATACATAGAGAGAGACAGAGAGACTGACAGAGAGAAGGACAAAGACAGAGAGAGAGAGAGAGAGAGAGAGAGAGAGAGAGAGAGAGAGAGAGAGAGAGGTGACAGAGTGTGGGAACGACTGGGGAGAGAGCCAGCGGATGACAGAGGAGAGCTCTCCGTGCTGGCCTCGTACACCATGCACAGATTACATGGGCCAAGTGAAAACAATAACAGTGCATGTCCAGACAGATGGAGAAGGGCAGGGAGAGAGGCTGC
>NC_063197.1:20520281-20525281 GCF_017589495.1 Alosa alosa | reverse complement strand
CAGGGAGGCTAGGGTTCCACACTCCACTAGCTGTCCTGCGGGACAATGGCCGAGGAGGGAGGGAGTGAGTGAGTCAGCTGCATTGTGGCCCCTGAGCCCAGCGCGCCCGCCCCGCGCGCCTGTCCTTTGTGAGGGGCCAGGCTGCCGTCGCACTGCAGCACAGGGGGAATTTCAATGACTCTGCAGAACACTGCCTGCCTGCCTGACTCGCGCCGCACCGCACTGCTCCCCACGTGGGTGCCTCTGTGTGTGTGTGTGTGTGTGTGTAGATATACTGCATGTGTGTGTGTAGATATACTGCATGTGTGTGTGTGTGTGTGTGTTTAGGAGCAGGTGTGTGTGTGTGTGTGTGTGTGTGTGTGTGTGTGTGTGTGTGTGTGTGTGTGTGTGTGTGTGTGTGCGTGCGTGTGTTTAGGAGCAGGTGTGTGTGTGTGGGTGTGTGCGTAGAAATGTATTTTTGTTGAGACTTTAATTATGTGTGTGTGTGTGTGAGGGTGCATGAGAGTGTGTCTGTGTGAAAGTGTGTGTGTGTGAAAGGTTACTCTCTCTTTCTTTCTCTCTCTCTCCCTCTCTCCCCTCCTTGTGTTCCCTCTCTCTGTCTGCTGGCTGCTACTCTCCCCATCCCAGGGCCTGTCTCAGCACTGTTATGAGCCAGATATGGGGATCTCCTCTTCCTGCTCCCGCCTCCTTTAAGCTCACTGCACAGCCCCACCACTACCCCCACCCACCCCATCCCATCAGCCCCCACCACTACCCCCACCCACCCCATCCTGTCAGCCCCCACCTTCACCCCCCCCCCTCCCCCACCACCACCACCCTTGAAAAATACCCAACAGTGCTGAGTCACTGGCTCTGTTTAGCACAGTGCGTGTGGCTGGGCAGGGGAGGTTCACCTGCAGCAACAGCAACAGCTCTCAGAGGTGTCAGGATACAACGGCCTGCGGCAGAAACTCGGCTCAAATGTGTCGAGGGAGGTTATTTTAGTTGTATGTCCTGGAGACTTTGACAACTTTGTTTAATATTTTATGGCCTAGAGACAACTTTGTGCTCTGGGTTTAACAATAACACAAACAACATTACATAGCACACAACAACAATGGAATTGTCCACATAAAAGGTCCTGAAGAATTTAACCCACAACAGTGTTGGCTAAACTTTGTAAGTCGTTTTGGTTAAAAGTGTCAGCTAAATGACTAAATGTAATGTGATGTAATGTAGACTGAAAATGAGCACGTTAGTAAAACTCAGACATTTTCCCTGTCTATGCTAGTCTATGGAACAGAGTTATCCAGGCTATATGCTTGAACTACACACAGAGTACGTTGGGTGGTCAGAGGGAAGAGGAGCGGTATTGAATGTCCAGGAAACTTTGTTTATGCCACTCTGAAAACATCCACTACCATGACTACAAGTTGCAGCAAACAAAACAGTCTGGTCTGAGTGCAGCAGACAAATGTGTTTTCTACAAAGAGGTGAAAAAAGTGTTAAAAAAAAAACACAGTTAAAGTCTAAATGGTTAAATCTATTCAAGCATGTAAAATGTTCAAATGTGCTTCCTCGCCATTTGAATTTCCAAATGTGCTACATTACCCACCCTCATGACTACCAGTGGCAGCAGACAGTGGTAAAAGAGGCTCTGGGGACATCTGGAGGGATCGAGACAGCTGCTGGTTGCCGAGGCGACTCTGAGCTGAGCTGCTGGCTTTACTGGGATCTATGCCACTGACATGACTCATGACGGATGACTGGGAGTTCTAGAGAGGGTTCAGAGGTATAACCGACCATGACTATGTGTGCATGTACGATGTGTTGTACAAATGTGTGTGCTGGAGAAAGTGTGAGTGAGTAAGAGAAAGTGTGTGTGCTGTATACTGTGTACACACACATGTGTGTGTGTGTGTGTGTGTATGAGTGTGTTGGGGGAAACCTGAGCTGGCAGGCTGGCATGTTCCTACACGACTGCGGGCGGCCGAATTGCTCTCAAGTTACAGAGGTCTACTCGGGATGGAACGCATGAGAGAGTTCAGATGGAGAGAGAGAGAGAGAAAGCAGGCAGAGATGACCGCATCACACACTCCCCCACATCAACGGTGGTCTGACTCCAACGGGGGTCAGAACACATACACACACACACACACACACACACATGCCACACACACACACACACACACACACACACACACACACACACACACACACACACACACACACAGAGACACACACACCACTTCCATATGACGCAGAGGACACGGCCTGTGCGCTGGCATGGGCCATAACCATGCTTTCAGGCTAAAAATACGACAGGGGTTGACACATGTCCTCATCACTATGGGGGCTCCGGCCGGCGGGGGTTTTTCCAGGAGGCCGTCTCGCAGTATCTCACCCGGTCAGTATGCCGCCTGTGGCACTGCTGTTCCACTGCGGTCCGCTCCGCATCAGGGTGGGTTGGCCAGGACCTTCGCTTGGCACGTCATCTCCGAGCTCAATTTAATCATCCTGTGTGGGCCCTGAAATGATCCCTCTCTCCTTCTCTCTCTCTCTCTCTCTCTCTCTCTCTCTCTGTCTCCCTTTCACACCCTCCATTACCTGTGGCTGAGTGTGTGAGTTATGGCTGGCTCAGAAACCCGTTTCTCTGGTCACGCCATCAGTGTCATTAGAACCCTCAGAACCATCATCATCAACATCATCATAGTAACCGACGCTCGTCTCGGTTCACACTTACGGTAAAAGACACAAGAGGGCCACCCCCTTGCTGAGTCGGGAGGCAGAGTAAGAAGAAGAAGAGGAGGATGAGGAGGAGAAGAAGAAGGTTGAAGAGGAGGATGAGGAGTAGTAGTGGGAGCTCTAGTATAGTGGTAGTAGTAGTAGTAGTAGTAGTAACAGGAGGCGACGGCGGCGCTGCTTACCGGGCTGGGCTGTTGGTTGGATGGGTCACAGGCCAGGGAGACGAGGTCCTTGAGCGGGTCCTGTGAGCCCAGGTGTGGCGGGTAGCGGATGGCCGTGTGCGGGAAGTAGGAGGAGGCCGACTGGGGCAGCAGCGGCCCGGTGGGGAAGTGCAAAGACGAGGAGGGGTGCGGACTCCTGCTGATGCCTGGAGAAAGAAAGGGGTGGGGGAACAGACCGTCTGCTTCATCTCAGACCCACTGTCGCACACATACCGTCCATGCCCTGTCCTTAACGTGAGCGCAGGCTGCAGGGTTCACGGTCGCTTTGTTTCTCACCAATAAAATATTTTAAAGCAAAAAATAAAATAAAATAAAGACTTCCTCCATGACTTTTTTTCTAGCCTGGTATGAACACACATTCATAATCCCCTGATTTTGAGATCTGGGGGAAATTGGTGGGCAGATCCAGGCTTGACATTTCCATAACCTTTTCCTGACCACTTTGACTTTGATGGCTGTATTTTTGCACTTCCAGAAATGTGTTGGCCTTACAAGTGAACATTGACAAAACTTGACAGAGACATTACATTTTTGGAAAATGAGAAAGAGAATAACTCTACAATGTTTCCAAAACTAAATGGATACTGCATCATTTCTCAGACCTTTCCCAGATCGGGGAAGGATAATTTAATTTTACAAAAGTTTTCCTGGATTTCCTTAGCTGTGGGAACCCTGCAGTTGCACTCATAATCAATTTGATTGACTATTCATCTGATACAAAGAGGAAACAACATTTACATCAATTATGAGCCCTCACGATAACAGACATATACACTTCCATGTGCTTTCAGTCTTAACTGGCTTGCTATGAGAGTTTGTAGATCAATGTTTCAGAGCTCTCTAGACCCCGATGAGCACCGAAATGTTGGTCTCCTAAAAGAACATTATTGCTTAGGATGTATGAATGTGCAACAACATTTTTAGTTTGTTTGAAGTATTCAATTAGTCGTTCAGCTTCTCAGCTAGGCGGGTTTTCACCCTTTGAGTAAATGGTGTGCATCTCAGTATGTGTGGTTGACAGTAGCACCTACACACAGCACATGTCCTGTCACAGTGTTTGCCCTGTTTATTTGTTTGTTATTTGTGAAGCAGCAGTAAAACATCCCCAGTGTCTGCAGCACCTGGGAGCTCCACATCACTGTGGTGCATTAGCGGCGTGGCAGTTGCTAATGGCAGTTCTCTGTTAGCAAGCTAATGTGTTATATGTCGCTGGCATATGGCTGTGCACAGACAGTTGGTTCCGACAGCCTCTCTAATTGTTCACGTGTCATCCTGCAGACGGTGGAGGCTGCCAGCTCCCAGAATGCTCTTCATTATATTGTCTCTTAGCCACTAATGATTACATAACGTGTCAGAGAGGGGAAACCCACGGCACGGCAGGCTCTCAGTGCTATCAACTGCATGCACTGACAGACTGCTGCTCTTGGGAGAATTCACTAAATCTATTTGTCTCCACGCTTGCCAGAAAAATATACAGAATTTAGAAACACATTTTGAGCAATGCACTTGAATGAAAATGATTCAATGAAAATGTATTATACATGGACAAAATTCCAGTTCCATACAGTATATTGTGCAATAAATGTTACAATTAATTTGTGATTTGTGGAAAAGTAAATGGTACAAATGTATTTCATGGTCTGTACTGGATTGCTAGTGGAGATTATTGTAATTGTATTGCTGATCTGCAGTCCTACGAGCAGCAGTCACAAACACAACTTCTTTAAAGGAGAGGCTGGCATCAACTGGTCCCACAGTTAAGACAAAGTTCACATTACAACTGAAGATGGGACCAGCATGTCATAGATCTTATTCAAATAGTAGGTGATTCTGTGATGCATATATAAAAAACAAATATCAAAGGACAAACACTTTCAAACTACCAAATGAGATCAATCTTTATATATCAAACTTTATTCACCTCAAACTCTGTGTTCTAAGCTCTGAGTACACGTTGGCTTTCACAAAGAAGATGTAGTGGGGGCAAATGCAGAGCACAGAGGCTCTGGTCACTTCATACCCATCTCACTGTCAAGTGCCAACAAGAGGACCCAT
>NC_063197.1:20502781-20515281 GCF_017589495.1 Alosa alosa | reverse complement strand
TTTTTGTGGAAGTCGGCAGAAAAGAGCCAAGTGGCCTGGTGTGAAGTTCCTCCAGGCTGCATTCACAGATGCGCTCCTCCAAGGCCACGACACCCCACACACACACACACTGCCACAGGCTCTCCTATTGCTCTTGATCTGTCTGTGTGTGTGTGTGTGTGTGTGTATGTATACATGTCTACATGTGTGTGTGTGTGTGCATGTCTGTCTGCACGTGTGTGTGTGTGTGTGTAGTTGAGGTACACTCACCTCCCTCCATCTCGTCCTGCCAGTTGCGGGAGCTGCTGGCGGGGGAGTTGGGTGAAGTGTAGTACTCCCCTCCAGGGCTGGTGTCAATGTCGTCCTCCATGGAGCCCGACTTATGCCTCTTACTCCTGCAGAGCACAGCGAAGACAGACACACAGCCGGGGAGAGTGTGTGTGAGAGAGAGCAACAGATGGAGAGAATAAGACATAAAACGAGGAGTAGGAGCTGGTCATAAACCCTTAAACACACACACACATACATACTCACACAAATACTGTACTCACACACACACACACACACACACACACACACACACACTCAAGCACACACACACTCACACACACACACCCTTCCTCCCTATTGGTCCTCAGTTACAGCGCAGTGTTCTTCTTGGCTGTGTGTGAACTAGCACCTAGCTGGAGACAGCCACTGGAAGAGAGTCTCACTGAACTCTGGGCTGAAGACAGTCTGCGATGGCTAACAGGCACGCTTTGTTCGAGCTCCATTGCGCTGCGCTGCGGCGTTTACAGTGAAAAATAAGCTAATAAATCACAGCCGGGGATTGGAACGCTTTACTGGCTCTGGCGCATGAGATCGCACTCAGATAAATCACGTCACCCACAGTCACCTGAGGAGCAGACATTGTTCTCTCTCCCCCAGTGCATTATGGGAATGTGCAGCAACAAACCCCCAAACCCCCAAACCCCCAACCTCCACCTTCTAACCCTGCACCCATCTTTGCCCTCCCCTGCTGCCTGCTACATCTGCAGTGCCACTGCAAAGGCCGCATGTCTGTTCCAGTGGCGCAGCAGTCGAGGACCTGGCCTCGATCGAGTCCTTTCCCTCCCGCTGGGACGCGGTTCATCTGGCGGGGGCCGGGAGTCTGGCCAGGCGAGGCGGGGCGGGCGTATGGCCAAGCTATTGTTTGTTAATGTGGCATCTGTGAGTAGCATGTGCAGCACAGGCTGCTGTGGGGGCTCCAGGCAACTCAGGGGCCCTGGTGCGGACACTGTCGCCGTGGCGACACGGTCATCAATCAAGAGTCTGCCGCAGCGCACAGACTGTGACGGGAGTGGTGGCATCTGATAGATGGGCTGGAGGACTGTATGTGTGAAAAAATGTGTGTGTGTGTGTGTGCAAGTTTAGTGATGTTTTAAGTGTTGGTACAGGTGTGTATGTGTACCTGTGTGTATGTGTGTGTACATAATGTGGGTTGACTTCCTTATGAGGACGTGCAGGGAATGGTTTTCCTTAAGACCACACCTACTCCTGATAGGTCGAGGTTTTCTGTGTGTGTGTGTGTGTGTGTGTGTGTGTGTGTGTGTGTGTGTGTGTGTGTGTGTGTCGGCTGCCTTACCCACTGGAGGAGGTGCTGGGCAGAGTTCTCCGCATGCCCACCCCTGTTGGGTTGAGGTCGTAAGCCAGGTGCCCTTGTAGCTCCCCCAGGGAGAAGTTAGGACCCCCTCCTGTCACCACCGGAGCTGCTCACACAGGAACACAGAAACAAGAGAGACAACACTCCATCAATACCTGACACAAACTCACATATATTTACACCCACATGTTCACACAAAACATTGTACACATACTCAAAACACACACACACCTATATTTTCAAACACCCATAAACACAAACACACACACACACACACACACACACACACACACACACACACACACACACACACACACACACAGTGTGTGCCAGTGTCCTGGCTGTATGTGTTAGTGTAGCCCCATAAACAGGTCATCCAGGATAAAGTGCAGAAAGGCGAGGGCATCTCTGAACTCGCAGGCTCCTCAGCCTCATCTGGAATGCCAAATATGTAGCCGGGACCTAAGTTCAAATTACAGCCTCGCTGCTTGTTTGTGTCGCTGTCTGTTTGTCTGTCCTTTCCGTCTGTCTGTCTGTCTGTCTGTCTGTTTGTGATGACTGCAAGTCGCAGTGCCACCCTACACAAACGGGAAACTCAACTCCACAGAAAAACAACAAAACATTTCTGCCAAGCCCTCGGAAACAACAACACCACCACCACGGAACATTACAGGCAGTGCAGCAATGCAACAGTGGTGGGAGATCCGTTTCATTACCAATCACGAGTCCACTCCGGTTTATCCATCTCGTGTTACGGCTAATGCACCCGCTACACCCCAGTCTAAACCGCTCCACCCCACCTGCCCTTCTGTATTAACACTGGGCAGAAAACTGTTGAGAGATGAACAACAGCCAATGATACATGGTACTGTGCAAGAGAGAGAGAGAGAGAGAGAGAGGGAGAAAAAGAGACAGAGAGGGAGAGATGGAGAGAGAGGGGGGGAATGGACTAGAGAGAGTAAATGCTTTTTGCGTGATGGCGGCTAAGAGATCTGCTGTCTCCTTCCAAAGATGGCCATGATCTAACGTAAATCTGTTATACCTGTACTAAATGAGATCCACTAGATCTCTTGCAGAGCCAGCTGCTTTTGAGGCTTTCACAGATAGAGGTAAAGAGAGGTACTGCTCAAGGCAGTGAGTTTAGTCAGGGAGAGTGGGAGGAGAGAGAGAGAGAGAAAGAGCACAGTGAAAGAGTGAGTGAAGAGAGAAAGAACATCAGAGTGATAGAAAACAAAGTGAAAGAGAGAGTAAGAGAGAGTGTACCATAGAGAGAAAGATAGATAGAGAGAGAGCGAGAGAGGGAGAGAGAGAGAAAGAGAGAGAGAGACAATGAGAACAATGGCCCATTTGTTACAGCAGGTATGCCTATTAATGGCAGTGTGTCGTCAGCGCACGTCCTGAGGCGATCAATCTCTCCTGGTTTCACGACGCACACAATGCCGAGGCAGACAATGAGAGAATTCATGCAGCGAAACAATTTAAGAAAAAAAACCCACTTCTTCCTATTTAGGAGGAGGGGAAGAGACGAGAGCTAACACCTATCAGCGAGCAAGGCCTGAACCGAGCCCTGTTTAGCCAGGATGTCACTTGGTAAATATCCTGTAATTACAATATTTTTTCCTGGTTTGTTTTTAATTAAAAAGCGGAAAGTAGGTCGTCGGAGAGCTCGTTGCTGAGTGCTAGGCAACCACGCGTCTCACAGGAAATGCATCTCTGAACGAACGCCTAAACAAACAAAACGGAAGCGTTTAACAGTAATGTGTTAGTTAAATAAACTTATTATGCAAGCCGCAGTGTCTGAAGCCCCCTGGGTGGCCGCTCAGGGAGACACCAGAGTTGAGCGTGATACTACTGGGCCTCTGGTGCACCTCTAGATATGTGACCAGCCAACTCAGTTCAATTTAATTTAATTGATGTATTTAATTGTACTTTTTTTTTAATAACGTTTTTGTTACATTTTCTCTAACAAGACATTGCCTTAAGGTGCTTCACAGGGGACAAGGGCCCAAACCACCTTGAGCAAGTATAGAGGTGCCAGCGGCAAGTGAACCACTTCACAATGTGTGAGGACAAAAAGAGGACGAAAGTGAGCAGAACCCTGCTCAGCAGGGGGACCCATACCATCATGCTCGAGTCCTTTCTGGGTAATAAGACAGAGGGAGGTGGGAGGTGGGAGGTAGATGACAGGCAACACTGGAGGGAAAAGTGAGAGGAGGTATGCGTGCACGCATATATGTCGGACAAGTCAAGCTGAAGCGGCGTCACAGGTGGTAACGCTCTCCTGCTGCACTGCGGTGGTGGATATCGGAGAGCGGAAACGTGACCTCATAAGGAGCTGCTTCCCGGTCCAGCTCTCCAATGGGATGCCGGCTGACAGCTGGCTAATATATGCTTATAACATCTCATTCGGCTGGCCATTTATCAATCGTGCACTGACAGGCCCCCGCACAGAGACAGAGTAACAGGCGGATTATGAACTCTCCCGAAAATACATACACACACACAATAATCCGCAAATCAGTCATTCTACTGAAATATTTACCTATGCGTGTTGGATGAAGTGTGTCCTGATGGAGTCAATGATTCCTTTCGCTAACTGTGATCGATAACAGGTGACAAATTTAGCCTATTGGCAAAGCCTCGCCACTCTGTCAGCTTCGATTAACATTGTCGGAAGTGGAACAGTTGGAACTATGGGTAAATTCATGAACATAGGAGTCAATGCATGTAGACTTAGGTGTCTTAGGTTGTGATTAAGGGGAGAGTTCATCCCCATTGGCTGCAGTGATTTATTTGGAGGCTCACACAGACAGACCTGGCTATGAGTGCATGAGTTTGTGTGTGTGTGGTATGTGTTTCTGTGTGTGTAGCCTAAATTAACCTTTATTCAAAGCTGATGCTAATGTGGGTGCTCTGATGTGGGTCCACCAAAGGCCACACAAACATGCGCACACACACACACACACACACACACACACACATACACACACACACACACACACACACACACACACACACACACACACACACACACACAATCACACTGCACACACAGCTGTGCTCACATTCTCTGTGTAAACAGTGTCGTTACAGGTGAGTGAGCCTGTCTGGCAGCAAAGCTGGGCACAGGGAGGTTTTAGGTTTGCCCTGAGCTGTATTGTGAAACGCTGCAAAGCCCCTTACAGTTCCCAGAAATCCCTCTGTGTACCAGAGCCACAGCAGCACATGGGCCGACCATAAACCAAACCGTTTAGAGAGAGAGAGAGAGAAAGAGAGAGAGAGAGAGAGAGCAGGACACACGCAAAGCTAGCCACCATGCGCTGTGAGACCAGTAAACAACATGTGGCGGCCGGTCCGCTCGCAAGGCCGTGTTTGTACTCCGAAGCCAAAACATCAGCACAGGTTTGAGAGTGAGCAGAGGTCTGCCCGCTGTGCCCGGCCAGCGATTAGCGTGCTAAGTGGATTGCGCGGCCGCACATTATAATCCCCAGGTCTGGATTTTCAGTAAGGCCCTTAGTGCTCGTCCCCTCCGCCACCTCACGGCTTGATTCCTCACTCTCTGTCCTTGGTTTCATGAGTTCTCACTCGCTACCTGCTTCAGGCTAAAAACTAAAAGAGTCAGACACTCAGCTGCTGGGACTGGGGCTATCACTGTGTAATTCATTACATTACATTACATTACATTACATTTGGCTGACGCTTTTTTAGCCAAAGCGACTAACAACATGGTAAACAGTTTAAGTTTTAGAGCAATTCTCAACAATTTTAGGACAATTTAAAAAAACATTAGAGTGCAGTAAAAATAAGTGCATCAGTGAGTGCTGTTTTTAACAGTTATGTGTCAGTTTAAGACGGCTGGTGAGTGCTAGGATCAGCAAGACTTGTTGTAAGTGTTGCTATGAGAGGAGATGTTCTCTAAAGAGCTGGGTCTTCAGAAGTTTTTTGAAAATGGAGAGGGATGTCCCTGCCCTTGTCATAGAACTACAGAGGAGGGTTTCTAACTTGCACTGTGAGTGCAGACATGATGTCACTAGGAATTTACAAGAGAATTACAATACACACACAAACACACACGCATGTGCACACACACATACACACAGACACATAATACATAAACATACAAATATTTTTTATACTCTACATACATATACATACGGAATATTCTGCTGCTTACTGTATAGAATTCTTTTTTTTCTTATTTATACATATCAGACTATATGTAACTAATATTTTCTCATTTGTTTCATCAGAGTGAATCATCTATGTTTTGTACCGTGTTGCATCTATGTATTGTGTCTGTAGATGTACTGAGGCATAAAACAAGAGAAAAGGTATCTTACTTCTTGACACCTGTACCAGTTCTGTTACATTGAAAACCCCAGACGTCACAAAGCTGTCCTGAAACTCAGGAGCATCTGAGAAAAAGATGAGGTGTGGGTGGGAGAGAGGAGAGAGAGAGAGAGAGAGAGGGAGAGAGAGAGACAGAGAGAGAGAGAGACAAGGATGTAAATAACTCCTGAAAACAGTGAAATCATAGTAAAATCATGGAGAAAATCATGCTAAAGCCAACTAAATGTGGGTTGACAAAATACACACACACGCACACACACACACACACACACACACACACACACACACACACACACCACACCAACAACCTAAGGTCATATGGGCAATAATGATAAACAACATTATGATCTATAGGGGGCGCTGAAGGTCTCATGAGTGAGGTAGGCCAGCCCAGGCTTTTCTCCTCCCTTCTCTGCTCTCCTTAATGAATATGTACCTTGCCTTTATGCCAGCTCTTGTCATCTGCTGCAAACAGTGATCACATGAGCGATAGAAAGCCACTATGAGCCTGGGATAACAGCCAGGTACAAAGAGAAGAGACATGACAGTACAAAGAGTATCCCGTACATAACTCAAATAGAGCTCAGACCAGTCAGTGGACTAGCTCATCAGTACACTGCATTGGGGAGCTCACTTAACGTTGGCCACTGTTTAATATATTACATTCTACTGGTGGGAATAAACTCCAAACACCTGGTAAGGCATTCAGCTGTTTGTCTATTAGCATAACGCACTGCTAAGCATGTTAGCATAATTCTTCCGCAGGTTTTCACAGATATTGGCAGGAAGTGTGTGGGTGTAGAGAAATGTGGACTGTTTGGGGCACAGAAGGAAATGGTTGAATGCTAAATGAGGACACTGAGAAGTCCCAGTGTTTCTACATGTCTGTGGTAATCCTGAGGACATTTCTTGGCCCTGGTTTCTTCAGTCTGTCCTGGTCCCATATGTATGGTATGCAAAAGCTGACTCTGTCCTGTGCAGTGGGTTGCTGTGTGATTGACATTGTCCTAAATGTTTAAAAAGAGCTGTTTCATAACATCTAAGCACAAAAGGTGTTTCTTTAAACACTAAGGTCAAGGCTTTTTGAAGAGCACTGTTAGAGAAGGACTTTTGTGGGACACTGCAGAAGATATGTGGCTTCCATACTGTCAAAAGCATTTTAAAGGACAACGCCAAAGCCAATGTCACAGTGACACCGACATCGTTTACTTAAACCCTTTGTTTATGTTCTTTTGTTTGGTTGTTGGTTGTGTGTTGTCTATGCATAGAGACATTAAGAAGCCCAAACATAAGCAACCCCATATGTTTTAGGGTGGTGAGATAACATGAGCGCTTGCAGGTTCAGTGGTCAGTGGTCTTACCCATGGTGGGGGCTCTGCTATCCTCCTGGTCAGATCCGATGCCGGTGCGGGGGCTACTGCTCTGCTCTGACTCTAGAGGGGTGCAAAAGGACAGGAACATGCGTCAGGTCAGTCTGCGCTCACCGTGGACACTCTCAGACACTCTGGACACTACGCAGGACAGGCAGCTGGACAGAGCAAGGGCCGACTGAAAGAGGAGGCCCCTATGGAGCTCACACACTCGCACTGTATCACTGTATCACGCTGTGCCTGAAACAAGTAATAATGCAGCAGATCCTGGAGCAGATGTGGTGCAGATCAGAGCCACATGTGGACTAGAACAGGGCCAGATCAGAGCCAGATAAGGGCCAGATTGAGACCACATCAGGGCCAAATCAGGAGTAGAGCTGAGCCAAATTGAAGTCAGATCAAAGCCAGATCAGTCCAAGAGTCGGATATGGTCTGAAAGCCATTCATACAGACAGAGAGTAATGACCTTCTCTGACTGTGGTCAGTGGGTCCGCTGACGGGCAACAAATGTGATTAAACATGCGTTGTCTTCCCCTGGTTAATGAGTCTGGTGGCGAAGGTTTAAATGAGAGGTATAAACATTGAGTATTCCTGATGATCAAACTAATGAAAACAGAAGTGGGGTAACATGCCCTCAGAGTTGACAAACATTAATAAAGTTTATCACCACCTCGTTTGCAAAGATTACCCAATGCTTCAATCAAAATCGCCGCCTTGGCAGACCAAAGTTTCTGAGTACAGCAAAGCAGCACCACGGTGACAATGCAACCTAATCCAACCATAAAACCCAAACGTACATTTGTGTGCGCTCCCATCTCTCGCCACCAGCACGTGCAGATGCCATACGTAAATAAGCCTCTGTAGGCCAGGCCGATGCAGTGATTTAGTAATGTGGAACCTGAGAGTGGTAGGCTCACCACAAGGGATTCTGGCTGGAGTTCAAAGCGGCCCAGCAGTAAAAACCTAAGCAAGATAAATAAATACTACTCTCACTCACTCGCTCTCTCATTGCTATCAGATTAGCGGTACTCCACCAGCACTTCAAAGGAGCATGGATCCGGCTGTGCAGCGCCGGAGTTGGCCCATTGGCTGCCGATGGTAAACTTCGTCATGAGCCTCACAGACTCGCCCTGGCTGCGTCACACACTAGCGTATAGTCTCGGGTCTGAGTTTAAGGTCAGGACTGAGCAGGTCCTCAAGATCATGGACAAAGTGTTAATGGTGTGTGCGTTTGTGTGTTTATGTATGAACAAAGTGCAAAAAAAGTGTGTGCGTGCGCATGTTGACTGACTTTACCCTTTTAGTTCAATATTCAAAGTCAAGCAGCAACTTTTCAGAAACAGAGCCAGTTGGAAAACTACCATATATGCTATTTTCTATTTTTGTATAATTTATTTCATGTGTCACTTTAAGCTATTGAACATTTCATATTCTGAAACCAGCGTGGAGAACTGGGACAATAACACCAGTGTCCTCGGGACGCAAAGAGATTGGCAGGCTTTTGAGGAGTATCTGAAGCGAACTGAGATGGCTCTTGACCTCAGACACTGCACTTCTGGAAGCTTTGGCTAATTTAGTGCGAGAAAAGCACGAAAAAGCAAAACAAAAAAAAGATAAACAAACACGTCCATCACTGTCATGACGACTCCAGCCGGGCCAAGAGGGGCGCTTGGCCAGAGGAGCGGAGGGAAGCCGTCCAATGGCGGCTCTCCTCCTCCTCCTCCTCCTCCTCCTGCGCTATCTTCAATATCCAGCGCGCTCCTGCCAAGAGCTGCAGTGGTTTCTAGGCAAGCAGCTCTTATACTAAACCCCTTGGCAAAGCTGGCTGGAGAGAAAGAAAGAGTAAGAGAAGCAGACAAGCACAAATGGAGAAGAGGAGTTTGTCTGTGTGTGTGTGTGTGTGTGTGTGTGTGTGTGTGTGTGTGTGTGTGTGTGTGTGTGTGTTTGTTGAGACAGAGAGAGAGTAGAGTGCTTTTGGCGTGTATATATTTCAATTCACCATCAACCTTGTAATGGCAAAAACACAAAACAAAATACTAATAAATCAGTCGCTCTAATCTTCCCATAAAAGCGGTTTCACTTGAACACTGAAATATGATATCTGAAAACTGGCAGGAGTATGAAAAGGATCTAATGATATGTGACATATAAATACTGTAGACAATAATAAATAAACAAAGTCTTAACCACAATTTTCAATTGCATGATTATTGTCAAGAGTGGAATAATAACAGCTTGAGCGGTGTGGCTGTAGAGACAAGCGGTCCCTTTCTAGTTCTGTGGAAAGTGAGGGATAAACTTATTGACTTATTTCTGGCCAGATGCCTTGAAAGATATTTCCTTTTTCAGAGCTGGCTGTGTGACCTGATCTTGAGTCTGAGAAGCACTTTGATCCCTTCCTGATTCATTCGTGTGCTTCTAAGGTCTTCTGCGGACAAAAAGTAATGACTTCATACGTCTTCAAGCGTTTGAAGATGTTGTTGTTGCTATTTTTCTTTGTGCAAGTTATTTTTCTGGCCAGGGATCGTTCAACGGCACAGCAGTTTTTTTTTTTGGCAGACATTTCATGTGCAGAGGAGTTTGCCATTGGCAGCCATTTTAGATTGCTCTTTCTCCCGTCCCTCTCTCTCTCTCTCTGTCTCCCTCTCTCTTTCTCTCACTCTCACTTTCTCTTGCTCTCTCTCTCTCTCGCCCGCTCTCTCCCTGCCTCACTCTCCCTCAAGAACACACAAAGTACAACAAACCCCGTTGAAGAGCGCCAGCATGCCCTGGTGCCAAGTCACCCCGTCCAGCCAAAAGATGAAAAGGGAGAGAGGCTTAGGAACGCCAGTAAAAAGGTTGGCACAGATCTCTGGGGCACAGACATAAAGAGCAGGAGGGGGAGGGAAAAAGAGAGTGAGAGTGAAGGAAGGACAGGGAAAGAGAGGGAAAGAGACGAAGAGAAAGAAGGGCGGGAGTGATGAGTAGGAGGGAAAATCAGAAAGTTTTCTCGGCTGTGGAAGTGACCTAACGAGAAAGACATTCCTGCGTACGCAGTCAGCAATTAGAGTGACTAAGAGCTAAATAACAACACAAGGACGCGTCAGGAGCCAGGCAGTGGGCAGGCAGGCGGAGCGAAGGATTGAGACTCCAGGCTTGGCCGCTCGCTCCCCTCTGCTCGCAGGGACGGCCGCTCGCCCTGCAGCGCGATGGGCACGCCATCTCGTTACGTTTTACAGCCCATGCTTGCTCTCTCGCTCACACAGGCACAGTCTCACAACTCGGGCCAAGACTGCTGAAAATATATGGCAATTTCCCCGCCTGTAACGAGTGCATTTAGCTTCTCAAAAAAAGAGAGAGAGAGAGAGGGAGGAGAAGAGTGAAAAACGAGTGAGATTTTCATGCGACTGTGTATTTCTTCACTTGAGTATTTTCTTTCATTTAATCACTGTGACATTAAATACTCCAGGTGCTAGCAGCCAAGTTCTGATTAAGACGGGTGATTATGGGCGCTGGAGGAGGGGAAGGGGGAGGGGAAAGGTCTGCAGTGGAGGATTCGGTGAACTCTCAGAGCAAAGCGGCACGGCAGCGGCAAGGCCTGTCTTTCTTCATTCTGCCTGCTGCCACCACTGATTCAGTGAGACAACGTTTGGCATTACACCGATCCTCCCTTGTCCCCCCCACCCCTCCCCGCGGCTCCCTCTGTTGTTCACAGAGGGGAGAGGTGCGATTACTCCAGCCATGGAGGCTGCGGGAAAACAGGAAACCGAGAAATGATGTGGCGCAGCAACGATTGACGGCCCACGCCAAAACATTGAAACAATTATGAGCCGACTGTTTTTTTTACGCTGCCAAATAGAATTTCGGGATGAATCACACATCATTTCAATTTTATTCTTTTTTAAATTGAGCATTCTCCAAGAGTTTCGACATAGGAAACATTACAACAACCACTTCATCTGCCCTCCCTCTCCCTCTTCTCTATAGATTTGTTTTGCATGCGGCTCTTCAGTGTTGGCCCAGTGCCGCATCCACCAGCCTCACATGCCAGTCTCTCTGCCACTGATTACACCAAGTCCAAAGTGAGGCAATCTCGTGCGCCCACAGAAAATTGGTCTCAGTGCCTCGACCGGTACCAGAGCAAGCCAAGGACTCAATCCAAAACCCAATTTCGAGCCGATAGCATCTGTGCAGCTCGTAACAAGCTCCTGTAAGTAATGCACTCCCTTCCACGGCTGCCAGAGTCAGGCCCAAACGTTTTTATTTTTTTTTTCCAATCGACCCCTCGGTCTGGTTGCGTTTTGCAAAAGAAGGAACATTAAGAGCAGAGCTGCTTTGATATCTCAGAGCCATTCCCTCCACTTTTGAATGGAACTTACTCTTTCCCTGGCACTACCGTGAGACAATGAAGGGACAAACGCACACGACATGGCAAAAAGGAGACACAGGCTATTCACTCCCCCTATTGCTGTGTGATGAGAATATACTCCAGAATATACTGACGTACAAGGAATACTGATGAAGGGCTAGACCCGAAACGTTTACCCCTTGTTTATGTGGCCTGTAATTGTTTTTTCGGCTTTTTGAAAAATACACAGTTGGAACTACTGCCCCTGTGTGCGATCTCCCCTTTTTTCACTTGAGTATTACGTTTTTTGGAGGCTATACACACCGGGCGACACCTCAACAATAGACGAAAGGCGCAGACGCCACACTTCACCTTCGCCAATATACTCCAGCAACAAAGTTTCAAACTTCCTTGACATGTGGGAGACACACACACGCGCACACACGCACAAACACCTGAGGCTGAGAGAGCAGTCTCAGTATGCTGCTGTTGTGAGGGCCTGATGGCATCTACATCTACGTCTACAGCGTGCTGATTGGCTCCCCTGATGCAGCAGAGGCACACTTGTAGTCTCTCTCTTTCTCTCTTTCTCTCCTCCACTCCTCTCCGTCTCCTCTCTGTCTCGCGCTCTCTCCATTTCTGCCCCCCCCTCCCCCAGCTACCCTTCCCGTCGCACCACTAATCAATTTCTGATCTCCGATCTAATTTGAAATGTATTTATTTTTTCCCTCGTCATGCCGTAGCAATTGCAGAGGGCATTATTCAGAAGCCTGAGACAGTCCCATTTCTCTCTTCGATTTCTCTTTCCCTGTGTGGCTAGGAAACCATCTGA